>NW_011422803.1:0-788 GCF_000754665.1 Bison bison bison | reverse complement strand
CACATCAAACCATACCAATTAATATCAGCCACACACATTATATTACTGCAATATATATTTAATTATACAGTATATATATAATATGCATATACAGTATACATACCAATTTATATACAGATTAATTAAGTACAGATCCATAAATAGAATTAGGTATACCTCTATTATACTTTATTTATACCCATACCTAATTAGGCGAACTGCAATTAGGCAAATATATTTATATTATGTATTTATAATAATATATATAGTATTATTAATTGTACCGCCTGTTGATAACTAAGAAATTGAGAAAACCCTTCTCTGAGTATCTCCTATTTGAGACAGCATGTCCCTCCCCCCATAGGGTAAAGGGGAGCGTAGGAACTACGTAGGGTTGGAAAGTTCCACAGGTACCCTCAAAATGCCAATCTAACATTTTTGAACTTTTAACTACTGTGGGGGCTTGGGGGCAAATGAAACAAAATTTGACCCCTGAAATCTATCAGGGCAACTTGCCAATCATCACTATTTTGTAAAAGACTTGCAGTTGATCCTTATTGAATGGAATTACTATATTTGCTACTTCTTTTCTAAAAAGTTCCACGCTTCTTTTTTCCTCCTTTTTATAATTAATTGTGCCACCAAGCTGGGATAAGATAAAACTATTTTTCTTGGGGTCACTGGTAGATGGAACCAATGGGCCTTTTTGTCACAAGCACCCTGTAGGTGTATGTTTTGTGGGAAGAATAATTTAATCTCATCTTTTGGTAATATTAATCTTAATTAACTGATCATTTAAAGTCTCATAC
>NW_011422802.1:0-543 GCF_000754665.1 Bison bison bison | reverse complement strand
AAATCATACGCTAAATCAAGCACCAAACAATAGATCCATCAACTAATTGGTGGATCTATTAAACCAAACGTGAAGGATACAAAACTATGTTCCAAATGAAGAATAAAGTGTTAGTCACCCAGTCATATCTGGTTCTTTGCAACTCCCTGGACTGTAGCTCACCAGGCTCCTCTGTCCATGAAATTTTCCAGCCAAGAATATTGGAGTGGGTAGTGTTTCCTTTCTTCAGTGGATCTACATGACTGAGCAACTTTCACTTTACTTCAGCCTATAAATAATGCACCTCTCTTCATACCTAGAGTAGATTATTACAGTAATGGTCTCCAGTGAGTCATGTCTGGGTATGTAGGATTTGGGGCAACCCTTTCCCACACTTACACTCGGGCTTGGCCATGTGACATATTGGGGCCAGATGGGACATCGAACATGAAACCAGGAGAAGAACACAGGTGTTGCCTTGCTGGGGCTTGCCTCCTTAGAGCTTGGCAATCTCAGCATGGAAAGTAACCCAGAGTTATACCTCAGGAGAGACCACATGAGGAG
>NW_011422801.1:0-523 GCF_000754665.1 Bison bison bison | reverse complement strand
GAGGCCCGGAGAAAGAGGACAGTCATCTCTCCTTCTCAGACCAGGATCCTCGTGCAAGCCTTCACGAGGGATCGCTTCCCGGGGATTGCCGCCAGGGAGGAACTGGCTCGTCAGACGGGAATCCCAGAACCTCGCATCCAGGTAAGTCCTCCAGCCAGCGCACGGGCCCAGGACGTGGCCCAGGAGCAAGGAGGGTTCAGCCCTGCCAAGCGTCTGGAGCTGGATACACGTAGGCTGGGGCTGGGGCTGGGGCTTGGGGGGGAAGGGGCCGAAAGTCGGCGGCCTGAGTGGAGGGTTTTGGGCCGCTTCTGGCCGTGCGGGCACCCCTCATTTCCCAGGGCCAAGGGATTCGTTTGCAGAAAATGGCCCTGCAGAAGTCGCCCTGGGCCTGAGAGACCAGAGGCCGGGCGGCCGGGGGGGGGCTGTCGAACGGGCGCCGCGGCGGCGCCAGCACGGTGGGTGATCTGGACGGCCACGGCTTCTGATGTGCCCTGTCTGCCTTTTGCTCCCCTAGATATGGTTT
>NW_011422800.1:0-722 GCF_000754665.1 Bison bison bison | reverse complement strand
TCAAGAGCGAACCTGAGAGGCACAGGGCCATCACTGTCAGGAACATGCCCCGGGCCAGGCAGACCTCTACCAAGATCAGGAAGAAAGCTCCCACAGGAGTCAATCTGTAGAGAAGGACGTTTTCTAAAATCACTGAGGTCACTGAGCTCTTCTTCCCCAGCACCTGAAGTTCACCACTAAACACAGGCACTGAACCCAATGGTATTCCTTTAAAATCATCCTTGCAACTCCTTCGAGACAAGAGGCTCAGGGCTCCTGAAACTGATGACGGGCAAACAGGCCGCTTACTTGTGGGCGTCCCTGAGGTCCTCATGGGTGGCTGTGCGCAGCGCTCCCGTGTGCAGGCGGCCCAGCCGAAGGGACAGTGGTAAGGCGGGGGTCGAGGTTTCACATTTGATGGCGGTCTTGTCATCTCCTACCTCTTCCCATAAAGCTGGCAGCTGAGGGAGTGAGGTAAGTGTCCAACTGGCTAACAATAGACTGTTTTGAAAATGGCAATCACATAAGGCGTTACATTATAACCAGAAACTTATTTGAAAATCTATTAGCTATACTTTGCCCCAAGTACAAAAAAACCCCCTTGCTCTAGCTTAATGCCATCTTAAAGGACTGTCTTGTTCAAGAGAAGCAGGGCTATGGGGCAATGAGAGCATCCGATTGAGTGCAGAGACCCTGGATGGGAGCCTTCCTGCAGCTGGGCTCCGCCCTCTCTGGAATCCAGC
>NW_011422799.1:0-541 GCF_000754665.1 Bison bison bison | reverse complement strand
AGGTTCAAAGTGTACGCACAGGTTCACTCATCCCACACACGAACCTGCCAGGCACGGCAGGGTTCTGCCCGTGGCGGCAGCCCAGGCTGGGCACTGCCCCCCAGCTCGCCGGCCCCCCAGCAGCCAGGGTGGCCGCAGAGATTACCCATTCAGCTGGAGCTGGATGAACTTCCCGAAGCGGCTGCTGTTGCTGTTCCTCAGCGTGCACGCGTTCCCTGCGGACCACAGCTTCTGTTCAGAGGCCCCGCGGGCTAAGGTGGCCGCAGGTCTGCCGGGGCCACGCCGCTATCCTCAAGTCACCTACAGGCCCCTCTACTGGTTTCCGGGTCACAGGGGACAGGGCTCGGGACTGGGCACTTGGGCTTTTAGCAAGTGTGATTCAGTTGGGTTAGAACTTCCTGGCAAAGTGGGAAGAGCCAATCTAGGCAGTCAGGGATTTTTGTTTGAAGGGAAAGGATCAAAAACAAGGTGTCGGGACTTCCCTGGTGGTCCAGGGGTTAAAAATACTCCTGCTAATGCAGGAGACACAGGTTTTTGAACC
>NW_011422798.1:0-643 GCF_000754665.1 Bison bison bison | reverse complement strand
TGCGATCGGAGTCTGAAGTCAGAGGAACCCTGAGGTTCCTGCCTCAACTGGAGATGAGGCCCTCTTCCAATGCACCAAACCCAGTGGAGTGCCGAGAGGCCCCTCCCACCTTCAGTTCTCCTGAATTCTCCGAGCCACCATGAGAAGCGCCCTGAGGTCACCTGCACAAGTCGAGGGACACCAGGGTTTCCCGCCTCAACCCGAGAAAGACCTCGAGAGACCTTCTTCAACACGTCTCGAGGACAGATTCCCCTACTGCCGTGAGCCGGCATATTGCATATTGAGTGCATATTGCTTATTGCATATTGAGTGCAGCACTTTCCACAGCATCATCTTTCAGGATCTGGAATAGCTCAACTGGATTTCTGTCACTGCTGGGAGCCAGTGAGGTACTCCGCCCATGACAAAGGTCATGAGGAAGGAGGCTCGGCATACGCAAAGGCGGGATCGAGCTTCAGGAGTCCCCCTGGAAATTCTCGAGCATATACCCCCAAAACCAGAGTCTGCCTGCTTTCTGCTTGTGCTTTCACCTAAACCTCTGACTTTACGGGGGGCTCTCCCCCACTACCTCTCTCTGAAAAAAGAGTTAGCTTACAGTTCCAGTTAATAATTCCTGGGTGTGACAGTGTTTAACCTACAAACT
>NW_011422797.1:0-746 GCF_000754665.1 Bison bison bison | reverse complement strand
ATATCTCTATATTTTTTCAGGCAACGGCAGTTTGTTTTTTTTACAAATGTATTGAATATCTGTCAAGATGACTATTTTGTTATTGCTTTTGGTGAATTTCCTTGTCTACTTTGCTTGTTCTTTCAGGTAAAATTTATTGTTTTATTAATGTTGCCAAAACATTGTCAGTAAAATTACTATTTATAAAAATAAATGTTTTTTAAAAAATATTTCTGCTGTCCATCTTTTACAAATAACATAGCATTTTTTTGTTGTTTCTTTTCTTTAAATAATCTTATTGTGTTGTCCAGAAATTCTAAACAGTGATGTGTAAATGGGTTTCTGGTTCTTAGTACCATCAAAGGCAATGAGGATATGGCTTAATAAATTTCTGTTTCTGTTTTTAGATTTTAAAGAGAATTGTTTCATTGGATATTTACAACATCTGTTGAGACTATTTACTTTTCTTTCTTTCTCCCTTACTTTCCTTTTCTTCCTTTCTTCCCATGACTGTCTTCCTCTTTCTTTCCTTCCCTTTCTTTTCCCAGGTTTTGGCTTGACTTGACCTTTCCTGAAACAAAAGTAATTCCACTCAGGGTTGAATATTACCATCTCAAAATCCCATTCCATGTGTCATTCATTTCTAGTATTGGAATTAACCTCCTCTTCCGTTATTAGATTGGCTACAGTAGTATCAATGTTTCTGATTTTTTTTTTTTTCGAAGAAGCAGGTCTTGTTTTATTATCCCAACAAGTTTTATTTTTGT
>NW_011422796.1:0-598 GCF_000754665.1 Bison bison bison | reverse complement strand
GAGGAACCCTGAGGCTCCTGCCTCAACTGGAGATGAGGCCCTCTTCCAATGCACCAAACCCAGGTGGAGTGCCGAGACGGCCCCTCCCACCTCCAGTTTCCCTGACTTCTCAGAGCCACCATGAGAAGCCCCCTGAGGTCACCTGCACAAGTCGAGGGACCCCAGGGTGTCCTGCCTCAACCCGAGAAAGACCTTGAGAGACCTTCTTCAACACATCTCGAGGCCAGATTCCCCTACTATGACTTGAGAGCAATGACGCGCTCCCCCTCGCCATTCCCATGGAGACCCGACTTCCTTGGCGCCCCACGAGAGACTCACTGACCTCGCCGTCGTACCTCGCGAGAAACCGCACACTGGGGCTGCCGCTCGAGAAACAACCCCGAGCCTCCCCCGTCATCGCGACTTGAGGGCCTTCGTCTCCTGTATGGCCTAGAGACCAATCTCTCGACCTCTCTTCAAACGCCTCAGGAGGCTTGACTCCCTTTAGTCCACCCAGTCGAAGCTCCAAGAGATACCCGTCGCGGCTCGAGAGCAGAGCGGGGTTCTTTGCTTCCACTCGACATGAATGCCTGTCTCCCCGGGTGTGTCTGGAATGCAA
>NW_011422795.1:0-530 GCF_000754665.1 Bison bison bison | reverse complement strand
GAAGATGATGCAAATCACCTAAGCTTTTGCATATGATAAGTTTGCAGGAAGAAAGCCTGGTTTGCTGCAAGACTCTACCCCTTCCCCCATTATCCTCTATGCATAACTTAAGGTATAAAAACTACTTTGAAAAATAAAGTGCGGGTCTTGTTCACCGAAACTTGCTCTCACCATGTCGTTCTTTCTCTAACCTTCTGGCTGAATTATTCATCCTCTTTTCTCCACTGAATTTCCTCACTGAGCTATCCTCATTCTAGTACTCTTTATATTCTTAATTAACATTTAATTAAGCAGTTGTTTCCTGATCTTCGCCTACGCCGTCTCTCCTTCGAATACCCTGGATCAGCCGGGGCTGGTCCCCGGCACCCTACCATGGCTCAAGAGCAATGACGCGCTCGCCCTCGCCACTCGCATGGAGACCCGACTTCCCTGGTGCCCCCACGAGAGGATCACTGACCTCGCCGTCGTACCTCGTGAGAAGCGCACACTGCGGCCGCTGCTCGAGAACAACCCCGAGACCTCCCCCGTCA
>NW_011422794.1:0-541 GCF_000754665.1 Bison bison bison | reverse complement strand
CACGTGGCTATCATGCACTGATGACGTGACTGCGCATGCACTGATGACGTGGCTGGTCAGGCACTGATCACATGGCTCATCATGCACTGATCACGTGACTGCGCATGCACTGATGACTGGCTGTTCGGGTCACTGATCACGTGTTATCAGGCAGTGATCAGTGACTGACAGGCGCTGATCAGGGGACTGTGCACGCACTGATCAGGTGGCTGATCAGGAACTGACCACCTGACTGCGCATGCAGTGATCACGTGGCTGGTAGTTCACTGATTACGTGTTTATCATACGGTGGTCACGTGACTGAGAGGCCCTGATCACGTGACTGTGCCGTCAGTGATCACGTGGCTGAGCAGGCACTGATATCGTGACTGAGCATGCACTGATCATGTGCCGGGAGCCGGGGAGGCATTCCACTCTGGACAAAGGTCATGAGGAAGGATTCTCGGCATACGCAAATGCGGGATCGAGCCTCAGGAGTAAACCCGGATATTCTCGAGCATCTTCCCCCAAAAAAACCGGAGAATGCCTACTGTATTGCTTT
>NW_011422793.1:0-548 GCF_000754665.1 Bison bison bison | reverse complement strand
ACGGTGAGTCACGTGACTGAGAGGGCTGATCGATGTGACTGTGCCGTCAGTGATCACGTGGGCTGAGCATGCACTGATATCGTGAGTGAGCATGCACTGATCATGTGCCGGGAGCCGGGGAGGCATTCCACTCTAGACAAAGGTCATGAGGAAGGAGGCTCGGCATACGCAAATGCGGGATCGAGCCTCAGGAGTCCACCCGGATTTTCTCGAGCATCTCACCCCCAAAAAAACCAGAGTCTGCCTACTGTATTGCTTTGTGCTCTCACCTCTGATTTCACTGGGGGCTGTCCCCCACCACCATCTCGCTCTCTCTGTCAAAGAGTTAACTTACAGCTCCAATTCATAAAGTTCCTTGTCATTCTTCCCTTTAACTTCCAGCTGAGTCTCCATCTGGAGCGCGGAACCCACCACGCTTACTAATTATGCCTGGGCTGCTAAGACCCACTCGAGAAGGTGTCTAGGGTGAGGCACCTTTCGCTATTGGAGAGGGTGCCTGCGGCCTACGTAAGTGGTGCAAACTTCTTGTCTTGAAGTTTGATTGGTCT
>NW_011422792.1:0-550 GCF_000754665.1 Bison bison bison | reverse complement strand
CAGCTTCGTGATCAGTGCATGATGAGCCACATGATAAGTGCATGATCAGGCACGTGATCAATTCATGATCGGGCATGTGATCAGTGCATGATCAGTCACGTGATCAGTGTATGATCAGCCACGTGAACAGTGCGTGCTCACTCACATGATCAGGGCCTGCTGAGCTGCGTGATTCCTTTCTGCTCATCTGCTTGACAATTGCCAGCTGAGCTGCATGATTCCTCCCTGTCATCTGCTTGACAATTGCCAGCTGTGCTGCGTAATTCCTGCCTGCTCAGCTGCTTGATTATTGCCATCTGAGCAGCATGATTCGTCATAGCTTACCTCCATGATTACTGCCTGCTGATTGTGTGATTCGTGCCTACTCAGCTCTTTAATTATTGCCTCCAGAGCCACATGATCAGTGTATGATAGCAAACATGATCAGCGCATGATCAGTCACATGTTCAGCGCCATTCAGTCACATGATCACTACATGATAGTCAAGTGATCAGTCCATGCTCAGTCATGGTATCAGTGCATGATCAGCCATGTGATCAGTGCCTGCACA
>NW_011422791.1:0-502 GCF_000754665.1 Bison bison bison | reverse complement strand
ATCGGGGTGCTTCGCAATGTGGAAGCACCCACGAGGCCACGTCTGGAATGTCGTCGTGAGTCCTGCCTCATCCTGAGGTGCGACCGGAAGGTGGGAACCCCTTCCAGACCAAGCAGGGGAGTCGACCCTCCTGTGGAGATCAGGAGGGTAGAAGGGGCTCAGAGGAAGTGGTGCCGGAAAACCTCGGTGTTCCTCTCCAGGGAGACCGGGATTCCGGGGAACTTTGTGGGGGCGCATCAAGGGTGCCAAGTACCATTTCGACCTCCAATTCCTCACGTGGGACTTCTTGTGAGACGCTGTAGCGGGAAAGGGCTTCATCTTGCGATGACGGGGGAACCACGTGGTTTTTCTGGAGTTGCGGCGGGATTCTCGAGTTACGACGGGGAATTCGGGATGCCGCTTGTGTTGGCCCAGGGAAGTCCAATCTTCCATTCGAGTTGCGAAGGAAAGCTGGGGATTGCTCTCGAGTGACTGCAGGGCCAATAGACCTCATCTAGGCTTG
>NW_011422790.1:0-521 GCF_000754665.1 Bison bison bison | reverse complement strand
GGGAAGTCCAATCTTCCATTCGAGTTGCGAAGGAAAGCTGGGGATTGCGTCTCGGGTGACTGCAGGGCCAACAGACCTCATCTAGGCTTGTGTCCAGAAGCCAGTGTTCCTCTCCCGGGGCGAAAGGGATCTCGGGGTTGCATTCCAGACGCACCCGGGGAGAGAGGCATCCATCTCGAGTGGAAGCAAAGAACCCCGCTCTGCTCTCGAGTCGCGACGGGTATCTCTTGGAGCTCACTGGGTGGACTAAAAGGAATCAAGCCTCCTGAGGTGTTTGGAGAGAGGTCGAGAGATTGGTCTCTAGGCCATACAGGAGACGAAGGCCCTCAAGTCGCGATGACGGGGGAGGCTCGGGGTTGCTCTCGAGCGGCGGCCCCAGTGTGCGGTTTCTCGCGAGGTACGACGGCGAGGTCAGTGAGTCTCTCGTGGGGCGCCAAGGAAGTCGGGTCTCCATGCGAATGGCGAGGGGGAGCGCGTCATTGCTCTCAAGTCATAGGAGGGGAATCTGGCCTCGAGAAGTG
>NW_011422789.1:0-544 GCF_000754665.1 Bison bison bison | reverse complement strand
GATGTCTGTGTCAGTGTGAGCCTTGTTGATTTTTTGTAATAGTCTCAAGTTCTGAGTTCTTATTTCAATGGTCTCAAGACAAGGCAGCCCTTTGCAAACCCAACTGCTCCAATACAAGAAAACTTTGACCTCAGGGAATGTCAGAGTCCCGTGAACTGGGAACTAGTCAATATGAAATATCTAGTTAGTTTTGTTTTTTGCTCCTCTACTGTAGACATGTCTAAGAGTCATCAACATGAAGCACAAAAATGTTCATAGTGCCTCGGTTTGTTCTAAGGTAAAAATTGCTATATCGTTATATCTGTCACAAGCTTGTCAACAAGAAAGTACCTCGAAAGAACAGGAACAAAACGAAAAATTAAATGTGATATGAGCTTTTAGATAAACTATGAACACTAATTACACTCTGAAATATCTGCCTATGAGAGTCTTGATTGAAGGCAGAGGAGAAGGGGACGACAGAGGCTAAGATGGTTGGATGGCATCACTGATTCGATGGACATGAGTTTGAGCAAGCCCCTGGAGTTGGTGATGGACACGGAAG
>NW_011422788.1:0-786 GCF_000754665.1 Bison bison bison | reverse complement strand
GAATTCGGGATGCCTCTTGTGTTGGCCCAGGGAAGTCCAATCTTCCATTCGAGTTGCGAAGGAAAGCTGGGGATTGCTCTCGAGTGACTGCAGGGCCAATAGACCTCATCTGGGCTTGTTTCCAGAAGCCAATGTTCCTCTCCAGAGGCGACCGGGATCTCGGGGTTGCATTCCAGACGCACCCGGGGAAACAGGCATTCATCTCGAGTGGTAGAAAAGAACCCCGCTCTGCTCTCGAGTCGCGACGGGTATCTCTTGGAGCTCACTGGGTGGACTAAAGGGAGTCAAGCCTCCTGAGCCGTTTGGAGAGAGGTCGCGAGGTTGGCCTCTAGGCCATGCAGGAGACGAAGGCCCTCATCTCCGCGATGACGGGGGAGTCTAGGGGTGGTCTCGAGCGGCGGCCCCAGGGTGCGGTTTCTCAAGAGGTACGACGGCGAGGTCAGTGAGCCTCTCGTGGGCGCCAGAGAAGTCGGGTCTCCATGCGAGTGGCGAGGGGGAGCGCGTCATTGCTCTCGAGTCATGGTAGGGGAACCTGGCCTCGAGACGTGTGGAAGAAGGTCTCTCGAGGCCTTTCTCGGGTTGAGGCAGGAAACCCTGGCTTCCCTCGACTTGTGCAGGTGACCTCAGGGGGCTTCTCATGGTGGCTCTGAGAAGTCAGGGAAACTGGAGGTGGGGGGGGCCTCTCGGGACTCCACGGGGTTTGGTGCATTGGAAGAGGGCCTCATCTCCAGTTGAGGCAGGAACCTCAGGGTTCCTCTGATTTCAGACTCCGATCGCAGGGTCCCT
>NW_011422787.1:0-523 GCF_000754665.1 Bison bison bison | reverse complement strand
GGAAGCACCCACGAGGCCACGTCTGGAATGTCGTCGTGAGACCGGCCTCATCCTGAGGTGCGACCGGAAGGTCGGGAACCCCTTCCAGACAAAGCAGGGGAGTCGACCCTCCTGTGGAGATCAGGAGGGTAGAAGGGGCTCAGAGGAAGTGGTGCCGGAAAACCTCGGTGTTCCTCTCCAGGGAGACCGGGATGCCGGGGAACTTTGTGGGGCGCATCAAGGGTGCCAAGTACCGCTTCGACCTCCAATTCCTAGCGTGGGACTTCTCCTGAGACGCTGTAGCGGGAAAGGGCTTCATCTTGCGATGACGGGGGAACCACGTGGTTTTTCTCGAGTTGCGGCGGGATTCTCGAGTTAGGACGGGGAATTCGGGATGCCTCTTGTGTTGGCCCAGGGAAGTCCAATCTCCCATCCGAGTTGCGAAGGAAAGCTGGGGATTGCTCTCGAGTGACTGCAGGGCCAATAGACCTCATCTAGGCTTGTGTCCAGAAGCCAATGTTCCTCTCCAGGGGCGACCGGGATC
>NW_011422786.1:0-581 GCF_000754665.1 Bison bison bison | reverse complement strand
AGGAGCCTGGTGGGCTACAGTCCACAGGGTCACTAAGAGTTGGACACGACTGACCGACTTCACTTTCACTCTCATTCTTTGGAAAAGGAAATGTCAACCCACTCTAGTGTTCTTGTCTTGAGAATCTCAGGGATGGGGGAGCCTGGTGGGCTGCCAGATATGGGGTCGCACAGAGTCGGACACAACTGAAGAGACTTAGCAGTGGTGGCAGCAGACTCGTTCAGTGCAGTGACCGAGATGTTGGCTCAGGAGTGTTTGTCAGGGTCTTGAACAAGTGTAGGACCCAGCCTAGTTCATTGTAGTGAGTGATATGTGGGCTCAGGAGTATTTGTCGTGGCTTGAACATGGGCAAGAACCCATCTGCTTCAGTGCAGGGACTGACATGTGGGTTCCAGAGTATTTGTCAGGGTCTTGAACAAGGGTAGGGCCCAGGCGGCTTCAGTGCAGGGAGTGATATGTGGGATCAGGGGTGTTTCCTGGGGGGCAGAGAGTTGAACAAGGGGAGGACACACCTTAGTTCAGGGGCAGGGAGCTAGGTGTCGGCTCAGGATTGTTTGCCAGGGGGCTTGAACATGGACAGT
>NW_011422785.1:0-602 GCF_000754665.1 Bison bison bison | reverse complement strand
CCAACATCTTGAATTGTGACTTTTTGAAAGACTTCCATGATATTTGTGCACATCAAAGAAATGCTTTATCACAGGAATAGTTAACAGTGACCCACATGTGGAAACAAGAATACCCACAGACTTACAGTAATGCCCGACATGCAGGAATATCACTCATTGCAGGGAGAATATTGATTAGGATCACAGAGGGCAAAGATGTTGCAGGAATGCATATGTCAGGAAATGTTTTGTTTTTTTTTTTCTCTGTCAGGAACGGTTTGGGGTTGACTTGTTAAGTGTTCTAATAAAAAGCACCGCACGGTTGAAATACACTGACGTTTACCCCTACCCATGTGTCCTTGTGTTGATCATTCAACTGGCATTGTCCATGCAGAATTTCTTCATGATTGTAAGTAAATCATCACCCAGGTGATAGGAATTGGGGCTTGCCTTTCGTACAGAGAAAAGTTTGTTAAAAGGTTTCTTGTCCCTCAGTGACCCTTCTATAGCCCTAAGGGGAAAAAGGCAGTGCGAGATCAATTTCAAAGTTCAAAAGTCCCCGTGCTATTTCTGTGTCGTTTCTGGAAGGAAAGCCCAGGGAATGGAATCACACCAACCCGACT
>NW_011422784.1:0-551 GCF_000754665.1 Bison bison bison | reverse complement strand
AATTAACAGACTGCTAGTGACTATATAACCATCCAGCTAAAGACTAGCAGGGGGGTACTCTTTCTGCCCCCTTCTGATGCCTATGTCAGAAGCTTTCTCTATCTCCTTCATACTTCAATAAAACTTTATTACACAAAAGCTCTGAGCGATCAAGCCTCGTCTCTGGCCCCGGATTGAATTCTTCTCCTCCGGGGGCCAAGAATCCCGGTGTATTCGCGTGATTCAACAACAACCTTTCACTTTCAAAGAACCAGCTTTTGGTTTTGTTGATTTTTGCTATGGTCTCTTTTGTTTCTTTTGCATTTATTTCTGCTCTAATTTTTAAGATTTCTTTCCTTCTACTAACCCTGGGGTTCTTCATTTCTTCCTTTTCTAGTTGCTTTAGGTGTAGAGTTAGGTTATTTATTTGACTTTTTCCTTGTTTCTTGAGGTGTGCCTGTATTGCTATGAACTTTCCCCTTAGGACTGCTTTTACTGTGTCCCACAGGTTTTGGGTTGTTGTGTTTTCATTTTCATTCGTTTCTATGCAAATTTTGATTTCTTTTTTGATT
>NW_011422783.1:0-623 GCF_000754665.1 Bison bison bison | reverse complement strand
CCCCCGTCGGAGTCCCCGACGACGGCCCACCCCCCCCACCTCCAGTTTCCCTGACTTCTCAGAGCCACCATGAGAAGCCCCCTGAGGTCACCTGCACAAGTCGAGGGAAGCCAGGGTTTCCTGCCTCAACCCGAGAAAGACCTCGAGAGACCTTCTTCAACACGTCTCGAGGCCAGGTTCCCCTACCATGACTCGAGAGCAATGACGCGCTCCCCCTCGCCACTCGCATGGAGACCCGACTTCCCTGGCGCCCCACGAGAGGCTCACTGACCTCGCCGTCGTACCTCGTGAGAAACCGCACCCTGGGGCCGCCGCTCGAGAACCACCCCAACACTCCCCCGTCATCGCGGAGATGAGGGCCTTCGTCTCCTGCATGGCCTAGAGGCCAACCTCGCGACCTCTCTCCAAACGCCTCAGGAGGCTTGACTCCCTTTAGTCCACCCAGGGAGCTCCAAGAGATACCCGTGGCGACTCGAGAGCAGAGCGGGGTTCTTTGCTTCCACTCGAGATGAATGCCTGTCTCCCCGGGTGCGTCTGGAATGCAACCCCGAGATCCCGGTCGCCCCTGGAGAGGAACATTGGCTTCTGGACACAAGCCCAGATGAGGTCTATTGGCCCTGCAG
>NW_011422782.1:0-670 GCF_000754665.1 Bison bison bison | reverse complement strand
AATTGAAAAAATAAAAACCATATGATTATCTCAAAAGATGCAGAGAAAGCCTTTGACAAAATTCAACATCCATTTTTGATAAAAAACTCTCCAGAAAGCAGGAATAGAAGGAACATACCTCAACATAATAAAAGCTATATATGACAAAACCACAGCAAACATTATCCTCAATGGTGAAAAATTGAAAGCATTTCCTCTAAAGTCAGGAACAAGACAAGGGTGCCCACTTTCACCATTACTACTCAACATAGTTTTTGAAGTTTTGGCCACAGCAATCACAGCAGAAAAAGAATAAAAGGAATCCAAATTAAAAAGAAGAAGTAACACTCTCACTATTTGCAGATGACATGATCCTCTACATAGAAAACCCTAAAGACTCCACCAGAAAATTACTAGAACTAATCAATGATTATAGTAAAGTTGCAGGATATAAAATCAACACACAGAAATCCCTTGCATTCCTATACACTAATAATGAGAAAACAGAAATAGAAATTAAGGAAACAATTCCATTCACCATTGCGACGAAAAGAATAAAATACTTAGGAATATATCTACCTAGAGAAACTAAAGACCTATACATAGAAAACTATAAAACACTGGTGAAAGATATCAAAGAGGACACTAATAGATGGAGAAATATAACATGTTCATGGATTGGAAGAATCAA
>NW_011422781.1:0-631 GCF_000754665.1 Bison bison bison | reverse complement strand
AGAGCTGGAGCTCCGCCTGTGTCGGAAGCTCACTCGGCCTTCCCAGTAACAGGCTTGCAATCAACCGCCGGCAGCCAGCCTCTTCTCTCCCGCGTTCCGGGCATTGGGCTCCAAACCTGGGACCAAAGTACTGCCCGGAGCTCACTGATCATGGGCTGGTTCCCCTGCGCTGCGGCTGTGCTAGGGAGCCCAAACGCACAGGGGAAGCCCGCACAGCACATCCACCTGCCTCTAGGCGGGAGGACAGCTCCAGGGAAGGCCCGGTCTGGCAGGCGCTTTCTGGGCACAAACGGAGCACCACTCTGGCTGTGGAGCTGCCTCCCCAAGCCAGGGGCACCGGGACCCTGATTCCCTCCGTGCGGCGCTTAGTCTGGGCGGGGAAGCACCAGCTTGGGAATGCAGCCTGGGAAGCACCAGCTTGGGAATGCAGCCTGGGGCGCTTCCTTTCCCTCGGAAAGACCTCTCCCTGCGGGAGGCTTTGGCAGTGTGCACACCCCCAGCCCCTAAGCCCTCTGCAAGGACGCCTGGCTCCTAGGTCCGAAGGGAAGGCGAGAGCTGAGCTGAGGCACCAGTCAGGCACCGGTCACGTCTTCCACACTCCCGCAGCCTGCTCCTTCCCGGGCGCGAACGC
>NW_011422780.1:0-523 GCF_000754665.1 Bison bison bison | reverse complement strand
GGCAGTCCATGGGGTCGCTAAGAGTCAGACACGACGGAGCAACTTCACTTTCACTTTTTACTTTCATGCATTGGAGAAGGAAAGGGCAACCCATTCCAGTATTCTTGCCTGGAGAATCCCAGGGACAGAGGAGCCTAATGGGCTGTCGTCTATGGGGTCGCACAGAGTCGGACACGACTGAAGCGACTTAGCAGGAGCAGCAGCAGAAGCAGAGATGAGTGCAATTGTGCGGTAGTTTAGCATTCTTTGGCATTGCCTTTCACATATACTGAATTTATATTTATTACAAGGTGTTTAAGAAAACTTCTTAAAAATTGTGAAGATAGTTTTATCTGGAACTAAAAGTGATAGTTATAGTAAAGGGGAAATGATAAAAATATTCCCCATTAGATTAAGAAACAATAATATTATCTATTGTCATCATTATTTTTTAAACATTCTGAAGGTTCAAGCAAATGTCACAATACAAAAAATAAAGTAAGCAGTAAAAATATTGGAATATAAAAGAAATTATTAAAAATAT
>NW_011422779.1:0-635 GCF_000754665.1 Bison bison bison | reverse complement strand
GTCATCTGTATGTCTTCTTTGGAGAAATGTCTATTTAGTTCTTTGGTCCGTTTTTGATTGGGTCATTTATTTTTCTGGAATTGAGCTTTAGGAGTTGCTTGTATATTTTTGAGAATAGTTGTTTGTCAGTTGCTTCATTTGCTATTATTTTCTCCCATTCTGAAGGCTGTCTTTTCACCTTGCTTATAGTTTCCTTTGTTGTGCGGAAGCTTTTAAGTGGAATTAGGTCCCACTTGTTTATTTTGCTTTTATTTCCATTACTCTGGGAGGTGGGTCATAGAGGATCCTGCTGTGATGTATGTCAGAAAGTGTTTTGCCTATGTTCTCCTCTAGGAGTTTTATAGTTTCTGGTCTTATGTTTAGATCTTTAATTCATTTTGTGATCTTTTTGTGTATGGCGTTAGAAAGTGTTCTAGTTTCATTCTTTTACAAGTGGTTGACCAGTTTTCCCAGCACCACTTGTTAAAGAGATTGTCTTTTCTCTATTGTATATTCTTGCCTCCTGTACTTTTTCATAGTACAAATTTAGTTTAAAATTTGTGATTATGTGCTTCAATTATTTAATATAAAATTTTATAAAGTATTAAAATTTACTTTACATTTTACTACTGTTACAAAGTATTATTTAATACAAC
>NW_011422778.1:0-505 GCF_000754665.1 Bison bison bison | reverse complement strand
CCTGCTCTCAGCACCACCTCACACTGATTTCTGAGATGCCTGGAACATCTAAGTCCTAAGCAATTTTATTCACTCTCTCTCTCCACCCTGCCTCTCTCTCTTATCAATATATCCCCCCACCCTTCTGCAGGTGGTTGGCTATCTCTGGTCTGCTAATTCAGTTACCACCTGACAGTCATCTTTCCACTTTTCAACATTTTGTGCAGTCTCTCATATGACTGTTTACTTTTTTCTTCAGTTTGATGGGTTTTTTGAAACAAACAAACAAAAAACTTCACTGTTGTGATGGCTAATTTTATGTATCAGCTTTGATTGGGCTTTGGGGTCCCCAGATAGCTGACTAAACATTATCCTGAGTGTTTCTGTGACAATATTTTTGGATGAGATTGACGATGAAAGCAGACTGCTCTCCATAACATGGTGGGCCTCATCCAATCAGACGAAGGCGTGAATGGAAACAAAAAGAACGGCCTCTACTGAGCAAGAGAGAATTCTCTTGCACACT
>NW_011422777.1:0-641 GCF_000754665.1 Bison bison bison | reverse complement strand
AAGGGCGTAGGAAACTGGCGGTGGCAGTGCTGGCAGGTGGTGTGGTATTTCCAGCTGTCACATCTCAGCCTCTCAAGTTCCAAATGGTGCTTCATGTGATTCATAAACTCAACATTTTTTAGAACCTTCAAGCAGCTGTGGCATTTAAAGACTGTGTGAGTTTTCGGTCTGGCTGCCCATCTCCTATATGCTGTCCATAGTAGAAGTCACGAAGTAACACAATCAGATTGCCTTCTGTGGGATCAGCAAACTTATTTTGACTTGATACACTTGGAAAGTCAGTTTTGTCAATACATTTCCCCCTAAAGGACTTACAGGCTTGCAATGAACATTGTCCTTTGGAAAAGCTGTTGGACAAGGTTCTCCACTCTGAACATGGCTTAATGAGTTATGAACACTGTCTGGTGTGCTTTGCTGAGTAGTCACTGTATGAAAAGTACCTGAAAGGGACAAAGCTAAAGAATGTTCTCCTATAATTCCATCACTGAGTGTAGGCCTTTTGGGACTTGTGCTATTTGTTTCAGAAGTGGAAAGTCGCTTTGATACACGAGGACTTTTATCCATATCTCCTGCAGAAACTGCTGTTTCTACTGGATGCTGCAATGAACTTGTGAAGGTAATCAAAGGAGAACATAACTCTG
>NW_011422776.1:0-518 GCF_000754665.1 Bison bison bison | reverse complement strand
ACATTTAAAAAAAAAAAGATAAACATTCCAGAATGATTTGAAGAGATGACTTGCGGCTGACATACATTAGCAGTCTTGTAACATGGAGTACTCTCAGTTGTGAAAATATTAAGTCAGGAGTCAAGATGGATCTCAAGGGCTTCCCTGGGGGTCCAGTGATTAAGAATCCACCTGCCAATGCAGGGGACATGGGTTCAAGCCTCGGTCGGTCCAGTAAGATCCCACATGCAGCAAGACCACTAAGCCCAGGCGCCACGACTAGGCGCTGCAACTACTGAGCCTGAATGTTGCAACTACTGAAGCCCACTCTTTGCGAGAGCCCAAGCTCCACAAGAAAAGAAGCTATCACAATGAGAAGCCCGCACACCGCAATGAAGAATAAGCCCAGCTCCTTGCAACTAGAGAAAGCTTGTACTCACATCAGTGAAGACCTGGTGCAGCCAAAACAATAAACAAATAAAGCTTAAAAAAAAGATGGATCACAAGTTCATAGTGTCCAGTTCCCTAGTCCATGCCTT
>NW_011422775.1:0-674 GCF_000754665.1 Bison bison bison | reverse complement strand
CTTTTTGTATAGTTCTTCTGTGTATTATTTACACCTCTTCTTGATACATTCTGCTTCTGTTAAGTCTAGTACCACTTCTGTTCTTTATTTTCGACCATCTTTGCATGGAATGTTCCCGTGGTATCTCTAATTTTCTTGAACATATCTTGTCTTTGCCATTACATTATTTTCCTCTGTTTCTTTGCATTCTTCACTAAAGTCAGCTTTCTTATCTCTCCTTCCTCTTCTTTGTAATTCTGCATTCACATGGATATATCTTTGTCTTTCTCCTTTGCTTTCGCTTCTCTTCTTTTCTCAGTAACTTGTAAGGTATATTCAGACACCCATTTTGGCTTTTTGCAGTTTTTTTTTTTTTTCTTGAGGATGGTCTTGATCACTGCCTTTTGTACACTTTCACAAACCTCTGTCCATAGTTACTCAGAAACCCTTTCTATCAGATCTAATCTCTTGAATCTATTTGTCACTTTCACTGTGTAATCAAAAGGGTTATGATTTAGGTTCTACCTGAAAATTCTAGTGGTTTCCCCACTTTTTTTCTAATTAAGTCCTGAAATTGGCAACAAGGAGGTCATGATCTGAGTTACAATAGATCCCAGTCTTGTTTTGCTGAGTGTATATAGTTACTCCATGTTTGGCCACAAATAAAGAATCAATCTGATTTCAGTATGAGCATC
>NW_011422774.1:0-632 GCF_000754665.1 Bison bison bison | reverse complement strand
GAGTCAGGCCTCGTCTTGGGTTGAGGCATGGAACTCCGCTTGCCTCTCGAGGTGTTCCCGGGGAGACAGGCCACTTGTCGAGCGGTATTTGGAACCTGGGGGTCTTTTCCCGACGATGCATGGGCGAGTCACTGCCCCTTCGTGTTGACTTCATTCACAGGGTGGAGTTCGAAGAGGTGTCCGGTCATCGGGTTCTTATCAAGAGGGGACCGGGAATTCGGGGTCCTTCGGAATGTGGAACCACCCACGAGGCCACGTCTGGAATGTCGTCGTGAGACCGGCCTCATCCTGAGGTGCGACCGGAAGGTCGGGAACCCCTTCCAGACAGAGCAGAGGAGTCGACCCTCCTGTCCAGATCAGGAGGGTAGAAGAGGCTCAGAGGAAGTGGTGCCGGAAAACTTCGGTGTTCCTCTCGAGGGAGACCGGGATGTCGGGGCACTTTGTGGGTCGCATCAAGGGTGACAAGTACCGTTTCGAACTCCACTTCCTAAAGTGGGACTTCTCCTGAGACACTGTAGCGGGAAAGGGCTTCATCTTGCGATGACGGGGGAACCACGTGGATTTTCTCGAGTTGCGGCAGGATTCTCGAGTTACGACGGGGAATTCAGGGTGCCTCTTGTGTTGGCCCAGGG
>NW_011422773.1:0-591 GCF_000754665.1 Bison bison bison | reverse complement strand
CCCCTGAGGTCACCTGCACAAGTCGAGGGAAGCCAGGGTTTCCTGCCTCCACCCGAGAAAGACCTCGAGAGACCTTCTTCAACACGTCTCGAGGCCAGATTCCCCTCCCATGACTCGAGAGCAATGACGCGCTCCCCCTCGCCACTCGCATGGAGACCCGACTTCCCTGGCGCCCCACGAGAGGCTCACTGACCTCGCCGTCGTTCCTCGTGAGAAATCGCACCCTGGGACCGCCGCTCGAGAACCACCCCGAGACTCCCCCGCCATCGCGGAGATGAGGGCCTTCGTCTCCTGCATGGCCTAGAGGCCAATCTCGCGACCTCTCTCCAAACGCCTCAGGAGGCTTGACTCCCTTTAGTCCACCCAGTGAGCTCCA
Organism: Bison bison bison; assembly: GCF_000754665.1. NCBI lineage: Eukaryota > Metazoa > Chordata > Mammalia > Artiodactyla > Bovidae > Bison > Bison bison. The sequence continues at coordinate 215 of NW_011422773.1, read as the reverse complement.
AGAGATACCCGTCGCGACTCGAGAGCAGAGTGCGGTTCTTTGCTTCCACTCGAGATGAATGCCTGTCTCCCCGGGTGCGTCTGGAATGCAACCCCGAGATCCCGGTCGCCCCTGGAGAGGAACATTGGCTTCTGGACACAAGCCTAGATGAGGTCTATTGGCCCTGCGGTCACTCGAGAGCAATCCCCAGCTTTCCTCCGCAACTCGAATGGAAG
>NW_011422772.1:0-776 GCF_000754665.1 Bison bison bison | reverse complement strand
GAATAGCAAGAAGAGATAAGAAAGCCTTCTTCAGCGATCAATGCAAAGAAATAGAGGAAAACAACAGAATGGGAAAGACTAGAGATAATCTTCAAGAAAATTAGAGATACCAAGGGAACATTTCATGCAAAGATGGGCTCAATAAAGGACAGAAATGGTATGGACCTAACAGAAGCAGAATATATTAAGAAGAGGTGGCAAGAATATACAGAAGAACTGTACAAAAAAGATCTTCACGAACAAGATAATTACGATGGTGTGATCACTGACCTAGAGCCACGCATCCCAGAATGTGCAGTCAAGTGGGCCTTAGAAGCATCACTACGGAACAAAGCTAGTGGAGGTGATGGAATTCCAGTTGAGCTAGTTTCAAATCCTGAAAGATGATGCTGTGAAAGTGCTGCACTCAATATGCCAGCAAATTTGGAAAACTCATCAGTGGCCACAGGACTGGAAAAGGTCAGTTTTCATTCCAGTCTCAAAGAAAAAGCAAATGCCAAAGAATGCTCAAACTACCACACAATTGCACTCGTCTCACACGCTAGTAAAGTAATGCTCAAAATTCTCCAAGCCAGGCTTCAGCAATATGTGAACCATGAACTTCCAGATGTTCAAGCTGGTTTTAGAAAAGGCAGAGGAACCAGAGATCAAATTGCCAACATCTGCTGGATCATGGAAAAAGCAAGACAGTTCCAGAAAAACATCTATTTCTGCTTTATTGACTATATGCCAAAGCCTTTGATTGTGTGGATCACAATAAACTGGAAAATCTGAAA
>NW_011422771.1:0-589 GCF_000754665.1 Bison bison bison | reverse complement strand
ACACCAATTCAACTTACTGCTATGGGGGAAAAACACCATTTAATGACACATGAAGACAAAGCACAAACCCGACTAAGGGGACACACGCTGTGGACCACAGAACGGCTATGACCAGAGCAAGTGAGGGGACGGGGGACGGGAGACGGATGGGTAAACTACAGCCTCGGGGGGCTGGGGGGGATCTGGATTCATGATGACTAAGCAGACAACAGGATGAGAGAGGGAATCAAAACCAATGATGAAAGCAGACACACTGTCAGAGAACTCCAACAGCAAGGAAAACATACAGAACTGTTTTTTTCCAAATATTAGGAAAGAAATCAAGCATGAAACCACAGAGAAATCATCAAAGAATTTTAAATATCAACTAATTAGCCAATGATGCCAATTATAAAAACAGTGTCAAAAGACCACAAAATGGACTGGTTACCACTTCACAGGCCGCTAAAATGATTCACGGTTAATTTAATTATAAGCTGACTAACAATGCAGCTAACATGAAATGGGTGGTAACAGAAAAAAGAGACAATACAAGTCCAGTTACAAAGCAGAATGTTGTACACGTGATTTCATGGGGTAAACAGCAATA
>NW_011422770.1:0-694 GCF_000754665.1 Bison bison bison | reverse complement strand
GCACCCCGACTTTCCGGTCCCCTCTTCGGTAAGAACCCGATGCCCGGACACCTCTCCGAACTCCACCCTGTGAATGAAGTCAACACGAAGGGCAGTGACTCGCCCGTGCATCGTCCGGAAAAGACCCCCAGGTTCCAAATACCGCTCGACAAGTGGCCTCTCTCCCCGGGGACACCTCGAGAGGCAAGCGGAGTTCCATGCCTCAACCCAAGACGAGGCCTGACTCTCCTGTCCCCAGTCTGCAGGGACCCTGCGATCGGAGTCTGAAATCAGAGGAACCCTGAGGTTCCTGCCTCAACTGGAGATGAGGCCCTCTTCCAATGCACCAAACCCCGTGGAGTCCCGAGAGGCCCCCCCCCAACCCTGACTTCTCAGAGCCACCATGAGAAGCCCCCTGAGGTCACCTGCACAAGTCGAGGGAAGCCAGGGTTTCCTGCCTCAACCCGAGAAAGACCTCGAGAGACCTTCTTCAACACGTCTCGAGGCCAGGTTCCCCTACCATGACTCGAGAGCAATGACGCGCTCCCCCTCGCCACTCGCATGGAGACCCGACTTCCCTGGCGCCCCACGAGAGGCTCACTGACCTCGCCGTCGTACCTCGTGAGAAACCGCACCCTGGGGCCGCCGCTCGAGAACCACCCCGAGACTCCCCCGTCATCGCGGAGATGAGGGCCTTCGTCTCCTGCATGGCCTA
>NW_011422769.1:0-578 GCF_000754665.1 Bison bison bison | reverse complement strand
CTCCACATCCCCCTGCCCTTACACACATTAATGAATATATAGAAGAAATAAGTATTAACCTTTGATATTAATCACGTCAGACCTTAGGCTAAGTAAATCTTTCCTTAACTAAAACCCACTACACCCTCACCCTATAGGAATGTAACTTATTTGGGTGGTGTCTGTTTTAAGAATGATCGCCCCTGGAGAAATAAGTGTCCTGGTTGACTGACCGTTGTCACAAGGAGAGGGTCATAAATTGTCAGCAGGCCCCCCGGGCCAGAAGATGATGTAACACCCCTAAGACCTCTGTATATATTTGTATGAAGCACCTGACTTTGATAAAAGTCAGGACTGCTGACCCCACGTGACTTTTGCATAACATCTCAGTGTATAAAAGTAGACCATGGAAAACAAAGAATTGGGATCAGTTTCTCGAAATACTGGTCTCCCCATGTCGCTCTCTCTCCCACTCTGGCTGAGTCTCCATCTGGAGCGCGGAACCCACCATGCTTACTAATTATGCCTGGGCTTCTAAGATCCAACCGGGGAGGCCTCAGTGTCTCCTCTCCTTCGGGAGAACGGAAGGACGCCCGCGG
>NW_011422768.1:0-676 GCF_000754665.1 Bison bison bison | reverse complement strand
TCAGGAAGTTGTAGGTATCCTGCCATGTTGAAGTCTCAAGTCAACAACCAACAGACACAGGCTGTCTATACTAGTTGAGGAGAAGGGTGATGGAAAACTCTACAAGACCCCTGTTCTGCTCCTCTGATACCTACCACCCTAGATACCGCAGGCAAGTACGCACTGCAGATTAAATGCCCTGCTTCTGACAGAGAAGAAGCATCAGAAGCCTGTATTCTGAAGGGTATTGACTGGGACTTGAGGAAATAGCAGAGGAAGGGACATACTAGCGGAAATGGGTAAAAGGAGAGAAAAATCTTAAGGGAGAAAGACAAGTGAGTCCAAATGTGTTTAACCAGTCAGTCAAGGTATATTTTTATCCTGATTTACGAAGTACTCCTTCTACCAATAAGCTGAAGCATCTTTCTTAAACCCTCACCTAATATTTGAGCAACATAATGGGGATTAAATCAATTTTTCATATTTTATAGAGCCAAAGAAGCTACAATGAGTTTGTAAGAATCCAGAATGATTCAAATTATCAGAGGTTTTGGAGATGGGATGGATCTTCCAGAAATCTTCCCATTCAAATGCTTGACTTTGGATAACGCTTAATTTCCCCCATTTTATAGATAACACAAGCTAGTTCTAGGACTGAGATTCGGTGAGAAAGGTGTGAAGGGCCTCAAAAGAGCAT
>NW_011422766.1:0-640 GCF_000754665.1 Bison bison bison | reverse complement strand
ATTTTTTCTCCCTGTTATGTTGTCCTCTGTGCTTCCAAAGCTCGGCACGGATTCGGCAGTGAGAAGGTTTCCTGGTGTTTGGAAACTTCTCTCTTTTTAAGACTCCTTCCCGGGACGGAACTCCGTCCCTCCCTCTTTTGTCTCTTTTATTGTCTTTAATATTTTTTCCTACCTCCTTTCGAGGAGTTGGGTTGCTTTTCTGGGTGCCTGATGTCCTCTGCCGGCATTCAGATGTTGTTTTGTGGAATTTACTTGGCTTTTAAATGCTCTTTTGATGAATTTGTGGGGGAGAAAGTGTTTTCCCCGTCCTACTCCTCCGCCATCTTGGCGCCTTCCCCTAATTTTTTATTTTTAAACTTTACAAAATTACATTAGTTTTGCCAAATATCAAAATGAATCCGCCACAGGTATACATGTGTTCCCCATCCTGAACCCTCCTCCCTCCTCCCTCCCCATACCCTCCCTCTGGGTCGTCCCAGTGCATTAGCCCCAAGCATCCAGTATCATGCATTGAACCTGGACTGGCAACTCGTTTCATACATGATATTTTACATGTTTCAATGCCATTCTCCCAAATCTTACCACCTTCTCCCTCTCCCCCAGAGTCCATAAGACTGTTCTATACATCAGTGTCTCGTTG
>NW_011422765.1:0-802 GCF_000754665.1 Bison bison bison | reverse complement strand
AGCAATACGTGAACTGTGAACTTCCTGATGTTCAAGCTGGTTTTAGAAAAGGCAGAGGAACCAGAGATCAAATTGCCAACATCTGCTGGATCATGGAAAAAGCAAGAGAGTTCCAGAAAAACATCTATTTCTGCTTTATTGACTAAGCCAAAGCCTTTGACTGTGTGGATCACAAGAAACTGTGAAAAATTCTGAAAGAGATGGGAATACCAGACCACCTGACCTGCCTCTTGAGAAATCTGTATGCAGGCCAGGAAGCAACAGTTAGAATTGGACATGGAGCAACAGACTGGTTCCATATAGGAAAAGGAGTACGTCAAGGCTGTATATTGTCACCCTGCTTATTTAACTTCTATGCAGAGTACATCATGAGAAACGCTGGGCTGGAAGAAGCACAAGCTGGAATCAAGATTGCCGGGAGAAATATCGGTAACCTCAGGTATGCAGATAATACCACCCTTATGCCAGAAAGTGAAGAGGAACTCAAAAGCCTCTTGATGAAAGTGAAAGAGGAGAGTGAAAAAGTTGGCTTAAAACTCAACATTCAGAAAACGAAGATCATGGCATCTGGTCCCATCACTTCATGGCAAATAGATGGGGAAACAGTGGAAACAGTGTCAGACTTTATTTTTCTGGGCTCCAAAATCACTGCAGATGGTGACTGCAGCCATGAAATTAAAAGACACTTACTCCTTGGAAGGAAAGTTATTACCAACCTAGATAGCATATTCAAAAGCAGAGACATTACTTTGCCAACAAAGGTCTGTCTAGTCAAGGCTATGGTTTTTCCAGTGGTCACGGA
>NW_011422764.1:0-692 GCF_000754665.1 Bison bison bison | reverse complement strand
ATATTTCAACTCAGTCTCTGCATTTGGCTTATTTTTAGCCCAGAGCCATATCTAAGTCATAGGACACAATTGTAGGATTAAACGAGTAAGTGTGAGGTCACAGATCAGCTTTCTCAGTTCTTCATCTCTTTAGTCTCCACCGCCCTTGGTAATATGTGCAGCCAGACCAAAGAGTAACCAGCATTAACTATACATGCAGCCTCATCTTTGATAAGGAGTGCCTTATCAGAGACCTGAAGTCCGAAAGAAAAAAAAAGTTTCCAAGATAATGTCTCCCTCCCAAAGCTCTATGGCTTAGAGTTGGGATTTGATTACTATCATTACTCTTTTAAGAATTGATTATCCTCACCGCAAGCTATATCAGACAACTCTGGTTCATATAAACAGAGATGACACCATCTTCCATTGACTGATGGGATAAGAAACTGATTGCATTCTTTGGGCATCTCGGAACCTGAAGGAGAGAATGCCTGCATCCACAAGGCAACACCAGCTCCTTCCACCAACAATAATCAACAACCTAATGCCCCAGTGCAATTCTACCAGAGAGGGACATCAAGGGCTTAAAAGCAGAACCAAAAGCTATAGGAAGAAAAGAGAACGCAATGCAACTAAGAATAGAGCCCCACAGAAACCCAGTTAACACACATTAGCCATGTTCATAGTCCAAAGAAGCTCTTTCAGGCTCCCAT
>NW_011422763.1:0-576 GCF_000754665.1 Bison bison bison | reverse complement strand
GAGGCTACACGCGCCGTGAGCCGGCAGACCCCAGTGTGGCTGAGCACTGCGAGCGCAGCCAGTGTAGTGGTTGCAGCATCCCTCCCTCCCTCCCCACAGCGCGACTGAACAAAAAGAGAAGAAATACAGCTCCACCCATCAGAACACCGACACAAGCTTCCCTAACCAGGAAACCTTGACAAGCCACCTGTACAAACCCACACACAGCGAGGAAAAGCCACAATAAAGAGAACTCCACAAACTGCCAGAATACAGAAAGGACACCCCAAACTCAGCAATTTAAACTAGATGAAGAGACAGAGGAATAGCCAGCAGATAAAGGAACAGGATAAATGCCCACCAAACCAAACAAAAGAGGAAGAGATAGGGAATCTACCTGATAAAGAATTCCGAATAATGATAGTGAAATTGATCCAAAATCTTGAAATTAAAATGGAATCACAGATAAATAGCTTGGAGACAAGGATTGAGAAGATGCAAGAAAGGTTTAACAAGGACCTAGAAGAAATAAAAAGAGTCAACATATAATGAATAATGCAATAAATGAAATTAAAACACTCTGGAGGCAACAAATAG
>NW_011422762.1:0-810 GCF_000754665.1 Bison bison bison | reverse complement strand
GGTTGAGGCGGGAAACCCTGGTGTCCCTCGACTTGTGCAGGTGACCTCAGGGCGCTTCTCATGGTGGCTCTGAGAAGTAAGGGAAACTGGAGGTGGGAGGGGCCTCTCGGCACTCCACTGGGTTTGGTGCATTGGAAGAGGGCCTCATCTCCAGTTGAGGCAGGAACCTCAGGGTTCCTCTGATTTCAGACTCCGATCCCAGGGTCCCTGCAGACTTGGGACTGGAGAGTCAGGCCTCGTCTTGGGTTGAGGCATGGAACTCCGCTTGCCTCTCGAGGTGTTCCTGGGGAGACAGGCCACTTGCCGAGGGGTATTTGGAACCTGGGGATATTTTCCCGATGATGCACGGGCGAGTCACTGCCCCTTCGTTCATAGGGTGGAGTTCGAAGAGGTGTCCGGGCATCGGGTTCTTATCAAGAGGGGACCGGGAAATCGGGGGTCCTTCGGAATGTGGAACCACCCACGAGGCCACGTCTGGAATGTCGTCGTGAGACCGGCCTCATCCTGAGGTGCGACCGGAAGGTCGGGAACCCCTTCCAGACAAAGCAGGGGAGTCGACCCTCCTGTCCAGATCAGGAGGGTAGAAGGGGCTCAGAGGAAGTGGTGCCGGAAAACCTCGGTGTTCCTCTCGAGGGAGACCGGGATGTTGGGGAACTTTGTCGGTCGCATCAAGGGTGCCAAGTACCGTTTCGACCTCCAATACCTCACGTGGGACTTCTCCTGAGACACTGTAGCGGGAAAGGGCTTCATCTTGCGATGACGGGGAACCACGTGGATTTTCTCGAGTTGCGGCAGGATTCTCGAGTTACG
>NW_011422761.1:0-671 GCF_000754665.1 Bison bison bison | reverse complement strand
ACATTAATTCTCGCAGCTAGCTGGTTCTTCATCGACGCACGAGCCGAGTGATCCACCGCTAAGAGTCGTATGAGGTTTTCAAGGGTTTCGTTTCGGCGGGACACCCGCCCCTCGGCGCGGCACATCCCACCCACCCCCGCCTCCCTCCCCCGGAGGTGGGGAGTTGGGGGCAGGGGGTTGCCTCTGGCCGGCCAAGTCAGACAGAAAACAGCAGAACGGAGGGGTCGGGAAAGGGTCCACACGACGGGGCGTCCGGCGCCAAGCCGCCAGGGCGGGCTCGGACAACCCCACAGGCGCCCGGGGGGCCCCCAACCCTCCCCCAGGGACGCGGGGCAGCGCGCGCACGCGCCGCCGCACACGGCCACGGCCCACACGACGGCCGTCGGGTAGCCCCCTCCCGACGGCCGCGGCGGCAGTGACCGTGGCGCGCCACGCCGCGCGCCACCCCGTCCCCTCGGGGGACGGCGGGGTCTGGGGGGAGACGGGAGGCAGCTCCCGACTACTCCCCGCGGGCCCGACCGCCCCGAACCCCAAGGCGGACGGGCGACACCCCCCCCCAGGGGTCTTTAAACCTCCGCGCCGGGACGCGCTAGGTACCTGGAAAGGGTGAGGCGGGCGAGGGGCACGGCACGCCCCACGGGCCAACGCCCCGACGTCGACCCCCAACCGCC
>NW_011422760.1:0-658 GCF_000754665.1 Bison bison bison | reverse complement strand
TTATGGAAACCACTGTGAGCGAATGACACTCGAACTGCGTGTAAGTACTTCAGTGGGTAGTCCCCAGTCTGTATGTTACCGAGAAATACGATCCAGGCACATGGTGTTCGCGTGGAGGGGTTAGGTACCTTTTCTGTGTTTCTCTTGTTGTCATGGGTTCCAGTAACCTGCATCATCACTGCAAATGATCTTGGATGGTGGCACAAGCTGTGTCTTTTCTCCTTCAAACAGAAAGGTCTGGACGGCTTTGCTGAGAGGTTTTGTACTCTAGCTGTGGTGCTTCTGAGCAGCATCTGGCAATGAGCACAGTCCTTTCATCAGGGCAGTTCATGCCATGCAGGGTCCACGGTGCTGGCGTCGCTCTGCTGTCCTGCCCGGCAGGGCCATCTGGTCGCTGGATTCCAGAGAGGGCAGAGCCCAGCTGCAGGAAGGCTCCCATCCATGGTCTCTGCACTCAATCGGATGCTCTCGCTGCCCCATAGCCCTGCTTCTCTTGAACAAGACAGTCCTTTAAGATGGCATTAAGCTAGAACAAGGGGGTTTTTTTGTACTTGGGGGAAAGCATAGCTAATAGATTTTCACATAAGTTTCTGGTTATAATGTAACGCCTATGTGATTGCCATTTTCAAAACAGTCTATTGTTAGCCAATTGGACACT
>NW_011422759.1:0-612 GCF_000754665.1 Bison bison bison | reverse complement strand
TGCAGTCACTCGAGAGCCAATCCCCAGCTTTCCTTCGCAACTCGAATGGAAGATTGGACTTCCCTGGGCCAACACAAGAGGCATCCTGAATTCACCGTCGTAACTCGAGAATCCTGCCGCAACTCGAGAAAATCCACGTGGTTCCCCCGTCATCGCAAGATGAAGCCCTTTCCCGCTACAGTGTCTCAGGAGAAGCCCCACGTTAGGTATTGGAGGTCGAAACGGTACTTGGCACCCTTGATGCGACCCACAAAGTTCCCCGACATCCCGGTCTCCCTCGAGAGGAACACCGAGGTTTTCCGACACCACTTCCTCTGAGCCCCTTCTACCCTCCTGATCTGGACAGGAGGGTCGACTCCCCTGCTTTGTCTGGAAGGGGTTCCCGACCTTCCGGGCACACCTCAGGATGAGGCCGGTCTCACGACGACATTCCAGACGTGGCCTCGTGGGTGATTCCACATTCCGAAGGACCCGGATTTCCCGGTCTCCTCTTGATAAGAACCCGATGCCCGGACACCTCTTCGAACTCCACCCTGTGAATGAAGTCAACACGAAGGGGCAGTGACTCGCCCGTGCATCGTCGGGAGAAGACCCCCAGGTTCCAAATACCGC
>NW_011422758.1:0-527 GCF_000754665.1 Bison bison bison | reverse complement strand
GAAATAAGTGTCCTGATTGACTGACCGCTGTCACAAGGAGAGGGTCGTAAATTGTCAGCAGGCCCCCTGGCAGAGATGATGTAACACCCTAAGACCTCTGTATACATTTGTGTGAAGCACCTGACTTTATAAAAGTCAGGACTGCTGTTCCCACGTGACTTTTGTATAACATCTCAGTGTATAAAAACAGACTCTGGAAAATAAAGAATTGGGATCAGTTTCTCGAAATACTGGTCTCCCCATGTCGCTCTCTCTCCCACTCTGGCTGAGTCTCCATCTGGAGCGCGGAACCCACCATGCTTACTAATTATGCCTGGGCTTCTAAGATCCGACCGGGGAGGCCTCAGTGTCTCCTCTCCTTCGGGAGAACGGAAGGACGCCTGCGGCCTACGTAAGTGGTGCAAACTTCTTGTCTTGAAGTTTTATTGGTCTCCCGCGTAAACCAAGCTACTCAGCCTCTTTTCTCCACTGAATTTTCCTACTGAGCTATCCTTATTCTATTACTCTTTATATCTTTAATTAATATC
>NW_011422757.1:0-566 GCF_000754665.1 Bison bison bison | reverse complement strand
AGTAAATACTGAGCACCTACGATGAGCTAGGAGGCATGTAATAAGTTTCAGGGAATAGAAGGCGGAGAGAAGAAGACACAGAGTTCCTGCTTTCACTGAGACGACTCTAATGATACATCACAGGCAGATCCTTTGAGAACCTATAGAGGGGCCTCTTCCCTCACCACAAAACCTGGGTGTCAGGGAAGGGCTCTCCAGAGGCACCATTTCGTTGAGGTCCATAGGTTGAACCTAGGTAAACCAGGGTTGAGATGCAGGAAGAATTCAGGCCGGGAAATAGCATCTTGGAAGGCTATGTGACCAGGGAAACTTAGGACATTCAAGAAACGAAAAATGCCCTATGGGATGGAAGCCAAAGAGTGCAGAGGGCATTCCAGGCAAAAGACATCAGAGAAGAACGTGAGGAGCAAGCCTGAAGGGAAGTGGTCGTATCTTCAATATGCTGGGAAAATACGAGAGCCGTTGGAGCAGGGAGGTGACAGCATTGCATCTGCATTTCCAAAAGGTCATCTTGCTCCACATCACTAATGATTGGAGAGGCTCAACTCCAAACTCCAAGGAGGGAC
>NW_011422756.1:0-582 GCF_000754665.1 Bison bison bison | reverse complement strand
CCGTGGATCGTTCGGAAAAAACCCCAGGTTCGAATTACAGCTCGACAAGCGGCCTCTCTCCCCGGGGACATCTCGAGAGGCAAGCGGAGTTCCATGCCTCAACCCAAGACGAGGCCTGACTCTCCTGTCCCCAGTCTGCAGGGACCCTGCGATCGGAGTCTGAAATCAGAGGTACCCTGCGGTTCCTGCCTCAACTGGAGATGAGGCCCTCTTCCAATGCACCAAACCCAGTGGAGTCCCGAGAGGACCCTCCCACCTCCAGTTTCCCTGGCTTCTCAGAGCCACCATGACAAGCCCCCTGAGGTCACCTGCACAAGTTTAGGGAACCCAGGGTTTCCTGCCTCAACCCGGGAAAGACCTGGAGAGACCTTCTTCAACACGTCTCGAGGCCAGATTCCCCTAGCATGGCTCGGGAGCAATGACGCGCTCCACCTCGCCACTCGCATGGAGACCCGACTTCCCTGGCGCCCCACGAGAGGCTCACTGACCTCGCCGTCGTACCTCGTGAGAAACCGCACACTGGGGCCGCCGCTCGAGAACAACCCCGAGATTCCCCCGTCATCGAGAGATGAGGGCCTTCGT
>NW_011422755.1:0-563 GCF_000754665.1 Bison bison bison | reverse complement strand
GACTTCCCTGGGCCAACACAAGAGGCATCCTGAATTCCCCGTCGTAATTCGAGAATCCTGCTACACCTCGAGAAAAACCACGTGGTTCCCCCGTCATCGCAAGATGTAGCCCTGTGCCACTACAGCGTCTCAGGAGAAGTCCCACTTTAGGAATTGGAGTTCGAAACGGTACATGTCACCCTTGATGCGACCCACAAAGTGCCCCGACATCCCGGTCTCCCTCGAGAGGAACACCGAAGTTTTCCGGCACCACTTCCTCTGAGCCTCTTCTACCCTCCTGATCTGGACAGGAGGGTCGACTCCTCTGCTTTGTCTGGAAGGGGTTCCCGACCTTCCGGTCGCACCTCAGGATGAGGCCGGTCTCACGACGACATTCCAGACGTGGCCTCGTGGGTGGTTCCACATTCCGAAGGACCCCGATTGCCCAGTCCCCGATGCCCGGACACCTCTTCGAACTCCACCCTGTGAATGAAGTCAACACGAAGGGGTAGTGACTCGCCCGTGCATCGTCGGGAAAAAACCCCCAGGTTCCAAATACCGCTCGACAAGTGGCCTGTCTCCCC
>NW_011422754.1:0-521 GCF_000754665.1 Bison bison bison | reverse complement strand
GCCTAGAGGCAGGTGGATGTGCTGTGCGGGCTTCCCCCTCGTGCGTTTGGGCTCCCTAGCACAGCCGCAGCGCAGGGGAACCAGCCCATGATCAGTGAGCTCCAGGCAGTACTTTGGTCCCAGGTTTGGAGCCCAATGCCCGGAACGCGGGAGAGAAGAGGCTGGCTGCCGGCGGGTGCTTGCAAGCCTGTTACTGGGAAGGACCGAGTGAGCTTCCACACCGGCGGTGCTCCAGTTCTGCGCCCAGGCGCGATAGTCCAGAGCCCCGGCCGAGAGGCTGCTCTGGCCTGGGCGAGCCTCCCCAAGCCCTGCCCAGCTTCTAGCGTTCGCGCCCGGGAAGGAGCAGGCTGCGGGAGTGTGGGAGACGTGACTGGTGCCTGACTGGTGCCTCAGCTCAGCTCTCGCCTTCCCTTCGGACCTAGGAGCCAGGCGTCCTTGCAGAGGGCTTAGGGGCTGGGGGTGTGCACACCGCCAAACGCCTCCCGCAGGGAGAGCTCTTTCCGAGGGAAAGGAAGCGCCCC
>NW_011422753.1:0-570 GCF_000754665.1 Bison bison bison | reverse complement strand
AGGCAAGTCCAATCTTGCACTCGAGTTGCGAAGGAAAGCTGGGGATTGCTCTCGAGTGACTGCAGGGCCAAGAGACCTCATCTAGGCTTGTGTCCAGAAGCCAATGTTCCTCTCCAGGGGCGACAGGGATCTCGGGGTTGCATTCCAGACGCACCCGGGGAGACAGGCATTCATCTCGAGTGGAAGCAAAGAATCCCGCTCTGCTCTCGAATCGCGACGGGTATCTCTTGGTGCTCACTGTGTGGACCCAACGGAGTCAAACCTCCTGAGGCGTTTGGAGAGAGGTCGCGAGATTCGTCTCTAGGCCATGCAGGAGACGAAGGCCCTCATCTCTCGATGACGGGGGAATCTCGGGGTTGTTCTCGAGCGGCGGCCCCAGTGTGCGGTTTCTCACGAGGTACGACGGCGAGAAGTCGGGTCTTCATGCGAGTGGCGAGGGGAAGCGCGTCACTGCTCCCGAGCCATGGTAGGGGAATCTGGCCTCGAGACGCGTTGAAGAAGGTCTCTCGAGGTCTTTCTCGGGTTGAGGCAGGAAACCCTGGGTTCCCTCGACTTGTGCAGGTGACCTCA
>NW_011422752.1:0-669 GCF_000754665.1 Bison bison bison | reverse complement strand
GACCAGGCAGGAATCACGCAGCTCAGCTGGCAATTGTCAAGCAGATGAGCCGACAGGAATCACGCAGCTCAGCAGGCCCTGATCACGTGACTCTGCAGGCAATGATCACGTGGCTGATCAAGTACAGATCACGTGACTGAGCCTGCACTGATCAGGTGACGGCTCATGCACTGATGACGTGGCTGATCGGGCACTGATCACGTGGCTCATCATGCACTGATCACGTGTTTATCAGGCAGTGATCAGTGACTGACAGGCGCTGATCATGGGACTGTGCACGCACTGATCCCGAGGCTGATCAGGACTGACCACCTGACTGCGCATGCAGTGATCACGTGGCTGATCGTTCACTGATCACCTGTTTATCATACGGTGATCACGTGACTGAGAGGCGCTGATCACGTGACTGTGCAGTCAGTGATCACGTGGCTGATCGTGCACTGATATCATGACTGAGCATGCACTGACCATGTGCCCGGAGCCGGTGAGGCATTCCACTCTGGACAAAGGTCATGAGGAAGGAGGCTCGGCATACGCAAATGCGGGACCGAGCCTCAGGAGTCCACCCGGATATTCTCGAGCATCTCCCCCACAAAATAACCAGAGTCTGCCTACTTTATTGCTTTGTGCTCTCACCTCTGATTTCACTGGGGGCTGTCCCCCACCACC
>NW_011422751.1:0-547 GCF_000754665.1 Bison bison bison | reverse complement strand
AGCATTGGCATTGTATTAGGTATTACAAGGAATGTGGAGATGATTTAAATCATATGGGAGCATCCCCTTAAGTTACGTGCAAAGACTATACCATTTTATATAAGGAACTTGAGCATCCATGGATTTTGGTATCTGTGGGTGCAGGGTTCCCAGACCCAATCTCCCAAGGGTACCGAGGAGAGAGGACAGGGCCTTCTCAGGACTTCTGCTACTCCCCTGCCTTGGACACTGTCTCAAGAACTGTCACCCAACTCCTGACCTGCTTCAGTCCACAGTTTCTCTGCCAGGCTTCCCTGACCCTGATGTCAGAAATCACAGCCTCCCCCAACTCACATGCCATATTCAACTCCAGAGCTATTGGGTTGCTGTATTGTTGTTTCTAGAACAAGTTCTGGTGTCTGTCAGTGCTACATGTCTGCTGCATAAATAAACAGTAGCTGTTATGAATACAATCTTTTATCTGTACCACAGGCTTGACCCACCAATTCCTGGCTCCCCAGGTTCTTACACTTGATCTTAGCAAAGAAGCTGACAAGCAATTTCTCCA
>NW_011422750.1:0-799 GCF_000754665.1 Bison bison bison | reverse complement strand
GAAATACACAGGCTTTGAACATCGCTGAAGACCAACATTTCCTAAGGAAAAAACGCATTGCTTAGCTCAAGGTTTGTCTGGGAAATTCTTACACATCAGGAGATGGCTCCGAGGTGGATTTCTACAAAGAACATCCATGCAAAGGACAAGCCTGCACAGCTCTGTGCACATCTGCCCCTCCCCCCTCACAGCCAGCAGCATTTCCAAGTGACCTCCTAAGGCCTTCGCCAAACTACAGGGGCACCTCTGGGCTTCCTGTTTCCCTCATTTTTCGGAATCTTTTCTAAAAAAAAAGAAAAACAAAAAACAAATTAAAAAAAAAAAGCAAAAAAACCCGCACATTTCTTCGTACAATGCCACAGTGGAAGGAACACAGGCCTTCAATATTAAGACCTAAATTTGCAAAAAACTTGGAGCTTGGTTTTTTGTTTTGTTTTGTTTTGTTTTGTTTGAATCAAACCACCACATCATTTACAATTTTTACACGTTCTAATTATTCGGTTCCAAAACACCAAACTTGTACTGCACACGGTCCCCATGGAAAGGCCCCCTCAGCAGGACAGCCACAGATGCTGCCATGAAAGGGCAGCAGGGTGCCCTCCTCCCTTGTTTTCTGCCTGGGCGGCCACCGGGTTTTGAAACCCATGCACCCTACTAAGTTTCTAGGGTGCAATTCGTGGACCCTTCCCTTTCCCATCCCAGCAGGTGGTCGAGGGCCCGCTGGCCTCCAAAGTGCCAGAAGCAGGGCTGGGCCAGCCGGCCAGAGTTCAGGGTTCTGGCCCTTGGACTTGCAGCGGAC
>NW_011422749.1:0-662 GCF_000754665.1 Bison bison bison | reverse complement strand
CCTGACTTCTCAGAGCCACCATGAGAAGCCCACTGAGGTCACCTGCACAAATCGAGGGAAGCCAGGGTTTCCCGCCTCAACCCGAGAAAGACCTCGAGAGACCTTCTTCAACACGTCTCGAGGCCAGATTCCCCTACCATGACTCGAGAGCAATGACGCGCTCCCCCTCGCCACTCGCATGGAGACCCGACTTCCCTGGCGCCCCACGAGAGGCTCACTGACCTCGCCGTCGTACCTCGTGAGAAACCGCACCCTGGGGCCGCCGCTCAAGAACCACCCCGAGACTCCCCCGTCATCGCGGAGATGAGGGCCTTCGCCTCCTGCATGGCCTCGAGGCCAGCCTCGCGACCTCTCTCCAAACGCCTCAGGAGGCTTGACTCCCTTTAGTCCACCCAGTGAGCTCCAAGAGATACCCGTCGCGACTCGAGACAGAGCAGGGTTCTTTGCTTCCACTCGAGATGAATGCCTGTCTCCCCGGGTGCGTCTGAAATGCAACCCCGAGATCCCGGTCGCCCCTGGAGAGGAACATTGGCTTCTTGACCCAAGCCTACATGAGGTCTATTGGCCCTGCAGTCACTCGAGAGCAATCCCCAGCTTGCATTCGCAACTCGAATGGAAGATTGGACTTCCCTGGGCCAACACAAGAGGCATCCCGAATTCCC
>NW_011422748.1:0-583 GCF_000754665.1 Bison bison bison | reverse complement strand
GACCCTCCTGTCCAGATCAGGAGGGTAGAAGAGGCTCAGAGGAAGTGGTGCCGGAAAACTTCGGTGTTCCTCTCGAGGGAGACCGGGATGTCGGGGCGCTTTGTGGGTAGCATCAAGGGTGACAAGTACCGTTTCGAACTCCAATTCCTAAAGTGGGACTTCTCCTGAGACGCTGTAGCGGCACAGGGCTACATCTTGCGCTGACGGGGGGAACCACATGGTTTTTCTCGAGGTGTAGCAGGATTCTCGAATTACGACGGGGAATTCAGGATGTCTCTTGTGTTGGCCCAGGGAAGTCCAATCTTCCATTCGAGTTGCGAAGGAAAGCTGGGGATTGCTCTCGAGTGACTGCAGGGCCAATAGACCTCAACTAGGCTTCTGTCCAGAAGACACTGTTCCTCTCCAGGGGCGACAGGGATCTCAGGGTTGCATTCCAGACACACCCGGGGAGACAGGCATTCATGTCGAGTGGAAGCAAAGAACCCCGCTCTGCTCTCGAGTCGCGACGGGTATCTCTTGGAGCTCACTGGGTGGACTAAAGGGAGTCAAGCCTCCTGAGGCGTTGGAGAGAGGTCGAGAGATT
>NW_011422747.1:0-785 GCF_000754665.1 Bison bison bison | reverse complement strand
GGGCACTTTGTGGGTCGCATCAAGGGTGACAAGTACTGTTTCGACCTCCAATTCCTAACGTGGGACTTCTCCTGAGACGCTGTAGCGGGTAAGGGCTTCATCTTGCGATGACGGGGGAACCACGTGGTTTTTCTCGAGTTGCGGCGGGATTCTCGAGTTACGAAGGGGAATACGGGATGCCTCTTGTGTTGGCCCAGGGAAGTCCAATCTTCCATTCGAGTTGCGAAGGAAAGCTCGGGATTGCTCTCGAGTGACTGCAGGGCCAATAGACCTCATCTGGGCTTGTGTCCAGAAGCCAATGTTCCTCTCCAGGGGCGACCGGGATCTCGGGGTTCATTCCAGACGCACCCGGGGAGACAGGCATTCATCTCGAGTGGAAGCAAAGAACCCCGCTCTGCTCTCGAGTCGCGACGGGTATCTCTTGGAGCTCACTGGGTGGACTAAAGGGAGTCAAGCCTCTTGAGGCGTTTGGATAGTGGTCGCGAGGTTGGCCTCTAGGCCATGCAGGAGACGAAGGCCCTCATCTCCGCGATGACGGGGGAGTCTCGGGGTGGTTCTCGAGCGGCGGCCCCAGGGTGCGGTTTCTCACGAGGTACGACGGCGAGGTCAGTGAGCCTCTCGTGGGGCGCCAGGGAAGTCGGGTCTCCATGCGAGTGGCGAGGGGGAGCGCGTCATTGCTCTCGAGTCATGGTAGGGGAACCTGGCCTCGAGACGTGTTGAAGAAGGTCTCTCGAGGTCTTTCTCGGGTTGAGGCAGGAAACCCTGGCTTCCCTCGACTTGTGCAG
>NW_011422746.1:0-515 GCF_000754665.1 Bison bison bison | reverse complement strand
GAATATCATGGCCCTCCTAGGTCAGGTCATCTTTCCTTTCCGTAGCCCTCGTTTGGATCCCTGAATTCTAGACAGCTTGGATTGCCTCTGTGGGCTGGATGGATTGTCCTCCCGGTTCACCGGGCGGCGGGAGCGAGGTCCCAGAGGCTCTCCTGGAACCGGGGCGTGGGGGCGGGGCTCACCGGGAGCCCGTGGTGAAGGTGGGCAGCGCACCGGGAGCGCGCCCGGGGCGGGGCGAAGCCGGGCGGCGCGGGTCGGGAACCGGGTCGCGGCGGGGATGGGGGGCGGTCCCAGTTGTGCTCCGGGGATCCCCACTGCGGCTGGGAAGGCACCGGGAGCATGGCAGGGGCGGGGCGGCGCGGGGCGGGGGTCGGCTCCTGGCGGGGGTGGGGGAGGGCTTCCCCGTTGTCCTCTCGGGGGTCGCCGTGGCGGCTGGGAACGCCCACTGCGTGCGCTCCTGGGTCCCCAAGGATCGGCATCCAGTGGGCGCGGCGGAGGGGTGCGGACCACAGGTC
>NW_011422745.1:0-525 GCF_000754665.1 Bison bison bison | reverse complement strand
AGACTCACATCCATCGAGTCAGTGATGCCATCCAGCCATCTCATCCTCTCGTCGTCCCCCTTCTCCTCCCTGCCCCCCAATCCCTCCCAGCATCAGAGTCTTTTCCAATGAGTCAACTCTTCGCATGAGGTGGCCAAAGTACTGGAGTTTCCAGCTTTAGCATCATCCTTCCAAAGAAATCCCAGGGCTGATCTCCTTCAGAATGGACTGGTTGGATCTCCTTGCTGTCCAAGGGACTCTCAAGAGTCTTCTCCAACACCACAGTTCAAAAGCATCAATTCTTTGGTGCTCAGCCTTCTTCACAGTCCAACTTTCACATCCAAACACGACCACAGGAAAAACCATAGCCTTGACTAGACGAACCTTTGTTGGCAAAGTAATGTCTCTGCTTTTGAATATGCTATCTAGGTTGGTCATAACTTTCCTTCCAAGGAGTAAGTGTCTTTTAATTTCATGGCTGCAGTCACCATCTGTAGTGATTTTGGAGCCCAGAACAATAAAGTCTGACACTGTTTCCACCGTTTC
>NW_011422744.1:0-712 GCF_000754665.1 Bison bison bison | reverse complement strand
GCTGGGGATTGCACTCGAGTGACTGCAGGGCCAATAGACCTCATCTAGGCTTGTGTCCAGAAGCCAGTGTTCCTCGTCCAGGGGCGAAAGGGATCTCGGGGTTGCATTCCACATGCACCCGGGGAGACAGGCATCCATCTCGAGTGGAAGCAAAGAACCCCACTCTGCTCTCGAGTCGCGACGGGTATCTCTTGGAGCTCACTGGGTGGACTAAAGGGAGTCAAGCCTCCTGAGGCGTTTGGAGAGAGGTCGAGAGATTGGTCTCTAGGCCATACAGGAGACGAAGGCCCTCAAGTCGCGATGACCGGGGAGGTTCGGGGTTGTTCTCGAGCGGCGGCCCCAGTGTGCGGTTTCTCGCGAGGTACGACGGCGAGGTCAGTGAGTCTCTCGTGGGGCGCCAAGGAAGTCGGGTCTCCATGCGAATGGCGAGGGGGAGCGCGTCATTGCTCTCAAGTCATAGTAGGGGAATCTGGCCTCGAGACGTGTTGAAGAAGGTCTCTCGAGGTCTTTCTCGGGTTGAGGCAGGACACCCTGGGGTCCCTCGACTTGTGCAGGTGACCTCAGGGGGCTTCTCATGGTGGCTCTGAGAAGTCAGGGAAACTGGAGGTGGGAGGGGCTTCTCGGCACTCCACTGGGTTTGGTGCATTGGAAGAGGGCCTCGATCTCCAGTTGAGGCAGGATCCTCAGGGTTCCTCTGATTTCAGACTCCGAT
>NW_011422743.1:0-642 GCF_000754665.1 Bison bison bison | reverse complement strand
TGATGTCTTTTCACTGGAATGCCCTCTGCACTTTTTGGATTCTGTCCCATAGGGCATTTTTCATTTCTAGAATGTCCTAAGTTTCCCTGGTCACATAGCCTTCCAAGATGCTATTTTCCCTGCGTGAAATTCTTCCTGCATTTTAACCCTGGTTTACTTAGGTTCAACCTACGGATCTCAAATCAACTGTTACTCTGAAAAGCCTTTGCTGACACCCAGGTTTTGGTGAGGGAGAGGTCCCACTATAAGTTTTCAAAGGATCTGGCTGTGATGTATCATTAAATTCCTCTCAGTGAAAGCAGGAACTCTGTGTCTTCTTCTCTCCGCATTCTATTTCCAGAAATTCATTACACGCCTCCTAGCTCATCGTAGGTGCTCAGTATTTACTTAGTGTGTGAAAGACAGAAAAGATCTTGGAGGCCTCAAGTTGTCACTTGGCTCGGCACTTTTGATCTCCTTGTATATTTGGCGATTGAATTCTTTCTTTCCAGGGTTGATGTGTACACTATATTCGAGGCACAATCTAAGGCATGAAGACAGATCCATAAATAGTGGTTCTTGCTTTCAAGGAACTCGTACAGCAGATTTCTACAAGTTAGGGCTTTTCAAATGCTCTAGAAGTACGTGAACGTTCAGTATAAT
>NW_011422742.1:0-626 GCF_000754665.1 Bison bison bison | reverse complement strand
CAGAAGGAAAGAGAGCACCTGAGTAACTCTATGTGTAAAACATAAAAACTGAGTCAGAGAAAAATCAGCTAGAGAAGTAAAAATAGAAATGAAGAGTAGAGGTCACAATCATGAAGAGGAACCATTAAAGACAGTGGTGATCAGTGGTAAACAGAATAGGCAGGTCAGCAAGAATGAGGACTGGAAAGTGGTTACTTGAATTAGCAATGACTCCTTTTCTTTCAGGAGAATGCATTTGTTTATTTTTAGGGCAGAGGAAGTAGAAGTCAGATTTTAAAGTATTTGCCTTATAACAGATTCAGGTTCAGATTCATATTTTTTATTGTATGGTATCTTGATGAGTATGTATTTATTTCCAATAAACAGATTTCTAAACATACTTTGGGAATTTCTAACTATTATATTCTTTAAGTGGTTAACCAAATACCGCTAATACAGAGGGTATGTTAACCACAGATTTGTAGTTAAAACACATTTTCTACTTAGATCAAGTGAAGTCTTGATAAGTACTCCAGGTTTCTGTTAGAGCCAGGCACCTTCAAACAAGTAGAAAGATGGTTCTGGGATCACAGTGGCAAGTAAACTGTATCTTGGACCTTCTCACACCCTTTCTGGTGCCCACTTTC
>NW_011422741.1:0-516 GCF_000754665.1 Bison bison bison | reverse complement strand
AGAACATCTCCTGCCTCTCACAGTTGGGAGGCTCTGAACAATCACATGTGGCCGGAAAACCTATTCAGGCAGGCTAGAGGATTTCCAAAGGAGTTTGTAGGTTAAACACTGTCACACCCAGGAATTATTAACTGGAACTGTGAGCTAACTCTTTTTCAGAGAGAGGTAGTGGGGAGAGCCCCCCGTAAAGTCAGAGGTTTAGGTGAAAGCACAAGCAGAAAGTAGGCAGACTCTGGTTTTGGGGGTATATGCTCGAGAATTTCCAGGGGGACTCCTGAAGCTCGATCCCGCCTTTGCGTATGCCGAGCCTCTTTCCTCATGACCTTTGTCATGGGCGGAGTTCCTCACTGGCTCCCAGCAGTGATAGAATTCCAGTTGAGCTATTCCAGATCCTGAAAGATGATGCTGTGGAAAGTGCTGCACTCAATAGACAATATGCAATATGCACTCAATATGCAATATGCCGGCTCACGGAAGTAGGGGAATCTGGCCTCGAGACGTGTTGAAGAAGGTCTC
>NW_011422740.1:0-629 GCF_000754665.1 Bison bison bison | reverse complement strand
TGAGACTGTTACTGGAAATGTGCCTGTCCTTAAGAGCATGATGCTGGAGTCCAGGCCACCTCTCGCTTGCGCACGGCTGAAACAGGATCACACGGATCTGTTCATTTGCCGTCAGTGTTTCTCCATAGATAAAGTCTTTCAATAATAACAACATCAGGGCCTTGCATTCTGTCCCTTCCTACTCCTGAAAAGAAGGCTTGTTGTATGAATATAGCAGGCAGTCGGTATATATTTGAACTAAATGAAAATGTTAACGGAATCATCCGGGAGGTAAGCATGAAGGCAGTGGGGCTGGAAAAAAAATTAGCCCAGTTTTAACCCGCAACTAAGCGCCTCGGTTTTCACAGAATCTCATTATAAATGAAGAAACTTGTGGAATATTGCCCCAATACTAGATACATACCCAGATTTGGGACTCAGTGGCAGGAGAATTGATGTAAACAGCAGTTGGGCACCAGGATATCTGTGCCTAATTAATTGCATGTAGTAAAACGGCCGGGGAGCCATAGGTTAGTTATCCAACATACAATTTTTCTGAATTTATCATTTTATCTGAAAGGAGTACATAGCTGCCACTTTCTCTGGAATCTGTCATTTAAGAAGCAGTCTATTTCCAAAATGGTTGGTTT
>NW_011422739.1:0-512 GCF_000754665.1 Bison bison bison | reverse complement strand
GTGAACTCCGGGAGGTGGTGATGGGCAGGGAGTCCTGGCGTGCTGCGATTCATGGGGTCGCGAAGAGTGGGACAGGAATGAGCGACTGAACTGAACTGATCTGAACTGAACTGAACTGAAGTGACCAGGTATCCATAGACACTAAGACTTTTTTGGCCTGTATCAGCTCCGCCCCAGCGAGCATTGGGCATGAACTTGGCATAGCTTCTTGATTTCTGGGGACCGTGGTAGCGATAACTGTGCAGGGACAAAGACCTCCTCTGCCACAGAAGTTTTGACCCTATCAGAGTCTTTTCACCAGCCTCTTGTAGCTGGTGATAAGGAGGCCTCTTTTGCCACTCTTCTTCCATAGCTCCACTCTTTCAGGCACTTAGAGGGCTCCCTTGCCTGGGTACTTCTCCGTTGTTTGGAGCATCAGGTACATAGATGGGGCCCCTGTGTGGGGTCCTAGTCTACAGATCAGTAAGTCAGGCACTTGATTGGCCAGCCTCTCTATTGTTCAGCTGCCTATG
>NW_011422738.1:0-523 GCF_000754665.1 Bison bison bison | reverse complement strand
GCCCAGCGTTTCTCATGATGTACTCTGCATATAAGTTAAATAAAGCAGGGTGACAACATACAGCGTTGACGTACTCCTTTTCCTATTTGGAACCAGTCTGTTCCACTGTCCAGTTCTAACTGTGGCTTCCTGACCTGCATATAGTTTTCTCAAGAGGCAGGTCAGGTGCTCTGGTATTCCCATCGCTTTCAGGATTTTCCAGTTTATTGTGATCCACACAGTAAAAGGTTTTGGCATAGTCAATAATGCAGAAATATATATTTTTCTGGAACTTTCTTGCTTTTTCCATGATCCAGCAGATGTTGGCAATTTGATCTCTGGTTCCTCTGCCTTTTCTAAAACCAGCTTGAACATCTGGAAGTTCACGGTTAACATTGCTGAAGCCTGGCTTGGAGAATTTTGAGCATTACTTTAGTAGCGTGTGAGATGAGTGCAATTGTGTAGTAGTTTGAGCATTCTTTGGCATTACCTTTCTTTAAGATTGGAATGAAAACTGACCTTTACCAGTCCTGTGGCCACTGCT
>NW_011422737.1:0-516 GCF_000754665.1 Bison bison bison | reverse complement strand
GGAGAGATCACAACAGACAACACAGAAATACAAAGGATCATAAGAGACTACTATCAGCAATTATATGGCAATAAAATGGACAACATGGAGAAATGGACAAATTCGTAGAAAAGTACAACTTTCCAAAACTAGACCAGGAAGAAATAGAAAATCTTAACAGACCCATCACAAGCATGGAGATTGAAACTGTAATCAGAAATCTTCCAGCAAAGAAAAGCCCACGTCCAGACGGCTTCACAGCTGAATTCTACCAAAAATTTAGAGAAGAGCTAACACCTATCCTGCTCAAACTCTTCCAGAATATTCCAGAGGAAGGTAAACTTCCAAACTCATTCTATGAGGCCACCATCACCCTAATACCAAAACCTGACAAAGATGCCACAAAAAAAAAAAAGAAAACTACAGGCCAATATCACTGATGAACATAGATGCAAAAATCCTTAACAAAATTCTAGCAAGCAGAATCCAACAACACATTAAAAAGATCACACACCATGACCAAGTGGGCTTTATCCC
>NW_011422736.1:0-573 GCF_000754665.1 Bison bison bison | reverse complement strand
AATTAGAAGTAAGACATACTGGTATGTCTTACATACATGACACAAGTTGGTGTCATGTTGGATGTAACTGCTTGCCATTTGAACTTCTCAGGTATCTTTCATGATGTTGCAGTATCTTCACTTGCATAAACTTTAGGTTGGATACTTTCTTACCTGGATTAATATAATTTTGGCAGGTAATCCTCTCCAAATACTTTTATATATTTTAGCTTTCAATGTCATTACACCCTCTTGAATCCTGATTTTTTCCAATTTAACCTTACCTTCTGTAGATTTTATACTCTTTGAAAACAGAATTTTGGATATCCTAATGTCCTCAGCATAGTGAAGGAAACTTAATAATTGTTAAAATATTGTTTGAATCACTTAATAGTGGTTCAAGCAAGAAGTTTTATCTCTATGATTCTTTGAATTTTTTAACTCTATAATATTACAGTTCTTTTCCTTTCTTGGGAAAAACCAGAAGATTGACACAACCTCTACATTTTGTCTATAAAGCTTCTAATTCGTTCATCTTTGCTATTAGACAATGAAGGAACAAAGAGAAAAACTGAAGTGATAAGCACCCTAGTT
>NW_011422735.1:0-630 GCF_000754665.1 Bison bison bison | reverse complement strand
ATTGGCCCTGCAGTCACTCGAGAGCAATCCCCAGCTTTCCTTCGCGACTCAAATGGAAGATTGGACTTCCCTGGGCCAGCACAAGAGGCATCCTGAATTCCCCGTCGTAACTCGAGAGTCCTGCCGCAACTCGAGAAAATCCACGTGGTTCCCCCGTCATCGCAAGATGAAGCCCTTTCCCGCTACAGTGTCTCAGGAGAAGTCCCACGTTAGGTATTGGAGGTCGAAACGGTACTTGGCACCCTTGATGCGACCCACAAAGTTCCCTGACATCCCGGTGTCCCTCGAGAGGAACACCAAGGTTTTCCGGCACCACTTCCTCTGAGCCCCTTCTACCCTCCTGATCTGGACAGGAGGGTCGACTCCCCTGCTTTGTCTGGAAGGGGTTCCCGACCTTCCGGTCACACCTCAGGATGAGGCCGGTCTCACGACGACATTCCAGACGTGGCCTCGTGGGTGCTTCCACATTCCGAAGGACCCCGATTTCCCGGTCCCCTCTTGATAAGAACCCGATGCCCAGACACCTTTCGAACTCCACCCTGTGAATGAAGTCAACACGAAGGGGCAGTGACTCGCCCGTGCATCGTCGGGAAAAGACCCCCAGGTTCCAAATACCGCTCGACAAGTGGC
>NW_011422734.1:0-737 GCF_000754665.1 Bison bison bison | reverse complement strand
TCAGTGAGGAAATTCAGTGGAGAAAAAGAGGCTGAATAATTCAGCCAGAAGGTTAGAGAAAGAACGACATCGTGAGACCAAGTTTCGGTGAACAAGACCCGCACTTTATTTTTCAAAGTAGTTTTTATACCTTAAGTTATGCATAGAGGATAATGGGAACGGGTAGAGTCTTGCAGCAAACCAGGCTTTCTTCCTGCAAACTTATCATATGCAAAAGCTTAGGTGATTTGCATCATCTTCTGGCCCGGAGGCCTGTTAACATTTTAAGACCTTTTCTTCAGAAAACTTATTTTTCTCTAAAGGTGGTTGGTCAGGAGCCACCCTCCAAAAAAGCATTAGATAAAGTTGCATTCCTACAGAGCAAAGGTGTGTTGGCTATAACAAGAAAAAGAATTAACTCAAGGGTCCCAGGTTACAAACATTAAAGCTACTACTTACACCAATTATGTTAATCAATACACTGCCAGGGACACAGCAGGTAAGGGATATGGAAACTTAGCAGCAAACAATGGCTCAACAAGTGAAAACCATTCACCAATACAATTTCTAATCAATCTTTTAACTACTCAAAGAATCTGTGTTTAGACAGTTTAGAACATCTCCTGCCTCTCACAGTTGGGAGGCTCTGAACAGTCACATGTGGCCGGAAAACCTATTCAGGCAGGCGTAGAGGATTTCCAAGGAGTTTGTAGGTTAAACACTGTCACTACCCAGGAATTATTAACTGGAAATGTAAG
>NW_011422733.1:0-733 GCF_000754665.1 Bison bison bison | reverse complement strand
GTTACAGAGATGAGACAGTGCGCTAACGCTATACGTAGCTCGGCAGCCTTCTGCCAATTTTACTCTGATAACACTTAGCTTCCCTGTCTGAATGTTTACAGGTTTACCAAGTACGTTCTAGTTGTAAGTTTTCTTTTACAGATAAAAATATTTTTTAACCAAGAGAGAAGGATGTTTGATTTTGGTTTTTATCTTGGATGACTAAGAAGCTAGGAATTCCATATATACTATATATACTCCAACATAGCTCAAAACATACCTTCCAATATACGAGATCTGACTGCTTTGTGACTTTTGAAGAATTTTTTTTTAATTTAAAATTGGAGTGTGTAAAATACAGTTAGAGCTGGTACTGCAAGTTCACTTAGAAAAATTAACAGAGAAGAGAAAAACTGAAGAATTTCAAAAGTTTTTTTTATCCTCCAACAAGACCCAGAAGTATCAAAAACCTAAGCAATTAGTTGGTTTTTATATGTTTTTCCAACTCCAAAATCAATAAATCATCTTTTCATGAAATTTTACAAGAAAATTTCTGTTATTTCTGTATATAAACTATTTCTATTAATATTTCAGTTCATATTAAAGGAAACAATTCAATACAACTGTGTAATATCATTCACTTATTTCTTAACTTTCAATAATTATCTTTTGGTCATTGTAGACATATTTGTCTCACCACCTCAAATCAGACGAGGCAACCCACTGAATCTAAGCATGTTAGTTAGCAGGGAAA
>NW_011422732.1:0-581 GCF_000754665.1 Bison bison bison | reverse complement strand
CAAGATGCCTTGTACAATTCTGTAGGACAAAGAAGGATGCGTGCTCTCCTTCTGTAGCTCGGAAGTATTAATTTCAGAACTGAGAGGAGAAAAGTCGCAGGGCATCAAGGCCGTTAGTTCGTGGTCCTCACTTCCTGAGCAGACACGCTGAGTGCTTCTGTGTGCGGGACGTTCCTGGTCTGAGCTGTCAAACCCAACGCAGATGTTAATTTCATTTTCTTTTTTAGGTATTGAGAGATGATGAATGATAAATATATTTGGGCGACATCCTTAAAGGAGTATTTTAAGAAGTGGAAAGGGCTTTTTTAAAATGTCCAGAGAGTTGAATACTAAAAGTGGTGCAAGTTGGTTGCCCCCTTAGGATGTAGTCTTCAGAGCCTATATTGGTAAATGTTCTAATGTTATAAAACAATATCATAAGTCATGCTTAATCCTGTAACAAGTATTAACACAAACTCTAAGCTCAAAGGTGTCAGTAACAGTTAAAGGTTTATGACATCCTGGCTATAGAAAAACTCTTGGCAGCAAAAGGGCTTAGCACTTACCAACCTAGGGTTACCCCTTTTCTTGGAACCTACACT
>NW_011422731.1:0-570 GCF_000754665.1 Bison bison bison | reverse complement strand
ATGTGAAAAGTATGTCAAGTCAATATATCATCCAGGGAATGTCAGTGATTGGCTTAATCACTGTTTTTCTTTTAAAAAAACAACCCACTCATAAAATCAATTTTCCATGTATCCTGGCAAGAGGAAAGCATAATGAAATTGTTTCCATTCAGCTTTTTTTCCACCAGTTAAAGCCACCTGATTAATTGTGAGCATCTGCAATTATTTTTTTCCCTTTTCTGTGGATTACTCCAACCTCTCTGTTCTGCCAAGGTTTTCTGTAGATCCGGTCGCAATTTTTTTGTCTCTCTCTTAATTCTAACTTTACTTGCCTGATATCTATAAGGCCTAGTTAGCTCTGTACCACCGTCCCCTTTATTTATTTATTTATTTTCCATCATCTCCTTCTAGCTCTTGTTAACAGTGTTGGTGTGTGTGGGGAAGATCACAGCCTAGCATGTTGTGAAGGCGGTGAGGATTGTGGCTACTAGTTGGTTGTTGTCTTAAGGATAATGCCAGATGCTGGGCTCTGGGTTCAGAGGGTAGACTTAAAGAGTGGACTCCTCCGCATAGCATTCAGCCTGGAGAGCG
>NW_011422730.1:0-633 GCF_000754665.1 Bison bison bison | reverse complement strand
CAGAGTCAGACATGGCTGAGCGACTGAACTGAACTGAACTGTGGCATTTGAAGGCAAAGTGTTTGAGAATTACTCAACCATTATCACTGAACACTTCTTCTCAGTGTTTTAAAATGTAAAATGGTTTATTTTTCTTAAATATGCTCACTTTCAAAAACTTAAAATTCTCCAGCATCAAATAGAACAATCATGAATAGTTTTACCTGATGCCCCACTCCATGTGACATTTTTTTCCTGCATAAACCTGTACAGGTATAATTTCAAATCATACTTGAGTTTTAAGCCGACCTAGTTCTTCTTTAGAATAAGGTTGTAAAGGAGATTAAATTGCAGCAGGCATGGTGAAACCATGCCTTCAAAAATGTTGAAGGAAGAGAATAAGATTTTATCATCAGCTACATTTGAAAATCCGAGAATAACCTTAGATATGCAGTAGGAATTATTCGAGACTTAAATTGGTCGTAAAATTGACCCAGTTTTCTCAGAATCTTTTTTGACACAGGATTCACTAGTTCTTTCAACAAAAATCTATTTAATGAACATTATTGAATAGTTGCTGTAACAGGCACTAGAAATAAAATGACGAATTAAAACAGACATGGCTCCCAGTTTCAGGGAAGTAACAACCTAGTT
>NW_011422729.1:0-612 GCF_000754665.1 Bison bison bison | reverse complement strand
ATGGACATCTGCATCCTTTCCAACTTATGAAGTCACTTTTGTTCTTATATATTATGTATATATACATGATATATTTGTTATCTGGGAAACAAAAGATTTTAGAGACTTTTCAATCTTTTAAAAATAAAAGACATCCATTCAGGCACGTATTAAGGCAACATGATCCATAGAATGTTTTAAAGATTTAGGAAAGGATTTTACTACATGGTTATTTTATTTTGCATTTGCTTATGATTTGCTGAGCACACAAGGTACAGGAATTATCAATCTGTTTAAGAAGTTTAAGATCGTTGATTTGTTCTCAAAACTGAATCTGATGTGAAAAAATAAGTAACCAGTCTATATTTAGAAATAAGAATAGTAACGTACAATAAAATTAATAGACTACCAGTATCAAAATAAGAACCTCATTCCACTTTAGCTTGTATTAGTGAAATCTTAAACTCTTAAACTCTGGGAACTTCCTAGACTAGTTAAAATCACAATTGAAGTTGCATTGCTTGCTCAGGTGATAGTGATTTAGAAAAAACTTTGGAAACTGCCACATGGCTTCTGAAAGGTCATTGACCTCTGATCCAATGGAAAACTTGGAAAGGATCATATGGGTTTCTT
>NW_011422728.1:0-611 GCF_000754665.1 Bison bison bison | reverse complement strand
ATGGTACATATACACAATGGAGTATTACTCAGCCATTAAAAGAAAACATTTGAATCAGTTCTAATGAGGTGGATGAAACTGGAGCCTATTATACAGAGTGACGTAAGCCAGAAGGAAACACACCAATACAGTATAATAACGCATATATATGGAATTTAGAAAGATGGTAACAATAACCCTGTGTACGAGACAGCAAAAGAGACACTGATGTATAGAACAGTCTTATGGACTCTGTGGGAGAGGGAGAGGGTGGGAAGATTTGGGAGAATGGCATTGAAACTTGTAAAATATCATGTATGAAACGAGATGCCCGTCCAGGTTTGATGCACGATACTGGATGCTTGGGGCTGGTGCACTGGGACGACCCAGAGGGATGGTATGGGGAGGGAGGAGGGAGGAGGGTTTAGGAGGGGGAACACATGTATACCTGTGGTGGATTCATTTTGGATATTTGGCAAAACTAATACAATTATGTAAAGTTTAAAAATAAAATAAAATTTAAAAAAAAAGAAGCAGACTAGAGAGAGGAGCATAAACATACTCCTTGTAAATGGAGATTGTTAACGGGGGGTGGGGCAGTGGCAATAACACTTAGCTGGTAGAGAACTGTC
>NW_011422727.1:0-586 GCF_000754665.1 Bison bison bison | reverse complement strand
GGGGAGTGGGGGTGGGGCTGGCGGCCAGGCAGGCTTTGGGAAGGAGCTCCTGGTTTGGAATTGCATATGAAAGAACCAGCTTTCCGGTTCCAAGGAATCAAGTTCCTTGCAAACCAACTTTGTCCGGTTCTAGAGAATATCATGGCCCTCCTAGTTCAGGTCATCTTTCCTTTCCGTAGCCCTCGTTTGATCCCTGAATTCTAGACAGCTTGGATTGCCTCTGTGGGCTGGATGGATTGTCCTCCCGTTTCACCGGGCGGCGGGAGCGAGGTCCCAGAGGCTCTCCTGGAACCGGGCGTGGGGGCGGGGCTCACCGGGAGCCCGTGGTGAAGGTGGGCAGCGCACCGGGAGCGCGCCCGGGGCGGGGCGAAGCCGGGCGGCGCGGGTCGGGAACCGGGTCGCGGCGGGGATGGGGGGCGGTCCCAGTTGTGCTCCGGGGATCCCCACTGCGGCTGGGAAGGCACCGGGAGCATGGCAGGGGCGGGGCGGCGCGGGGCGGGGGTCGGCTCCTGGCGGGGCTGGGGGAGGGCTTCCCCGTTGTCCTCTCGGGGGTCGCCGTGGCGGCTGGGAACGCCCACTGCGTGCG
>NW_011422726.1:0-581 GCF_000754665.1 Bison bison bison | reverse complement strand
TATTTAAGACAGAATTCACACAGGTAAAGACTTTGGTAATCTGTTGAAATTTTAAAACCTAAAGAATATAATCTGATGGTTATTCCTTCAGGGGGAAATATTAACATTGTTCAATCTCTCTAAGCCACACAAAGGCGGTATAATAGTATCTGAAAGAAGTAGT
This sequence comes from Bison bison bison, assembly GCF_000754665.1. NCBI lineage: Eukaryota > Metazoa > Chordata > Mammalia > Artiodactyla > Bovidae > Bison > Bison bison. The sequence continues at coordinate 418 of NW_011422726.1, read as the reverse complement.
TTAAAAAGGAAAAAGAAAGCCAGTAGTAGACAGAACGTACAAACTTCACATTATTTTTTTCAATCTGATAGTATTTGCTGTCTTTACTGTGCAAAAAATCATTTCTTTCCTTAGAAATGTCCTACAGAAAAAAGGTTTTCAGACTTGGAACTATGACTCTAAAAACAATGGCATCCTGTCATCCATGTATATTTTTCAAATTTCACACTTAATGTCATGATTTCAATATTACATATAATCAGTGGTGTGTAATGATAACAAATCTTTTCAGAGAGAAGTGAACTCATTATTTTTAAAGTGATCTGTGTACTTATAAGACAGGGAAGTCCTAGAATTTAGCTGTCTCCATTTCTTATGGATGAGGTAACTTTAAGGTTACTATCAGTTATACACAATCTAAAGCACTAAATGCAGTCAA
>NW_011422725.1:0-611 GCF_000754665.1 Bison bison bison | reverse complement strand
ACTTTATGAATTGGAGCTGTAAGTTAACTCTTTGACAGAGAGAGCGAGATGGTGGTGGGGGACAGCCCCCAGTGAAATCAGAGGTGAGAGCACAAAGCAATACAGTAGGCAGACTCTGGTTTTTTTGGGGGGGAGATGCTCGAGAATATCCGGGTGGACTCCTGAGGCTCGATCCCGCATTTGCGTATGCCGAGCCTCCTTCCTCATGACCTTTGTCCAGAGTGGAATGCCTCCCCGGCTCCCGGCACATGATCAGTGCATGCTCAGTCACGATATCAGTGCCTGCTCAGCCACGTGATCACTGACGGCACAGTCACGTGATCAGCGCCTCTCAGTCACGTGATCACCGTATGATAACACGTCGATCAGGAAGGACCAGCCACGTGATCACTGTATGCGCAGTCAGTGGTCAGTTCCTGATCAGCACCTGATCAGTGCGTGCACAGTCCCCTGATCAGCGCCTGTCAGTCACTGATCACTGCCTGATAAACACGTGATCAGTGCCCGAACAGCCACGTCATCAGTGCATGCGCAGTCACGTGATCAGTGCATGTTAGCCACATGATCAGTGCGTGCACAGTCCCATGATCAGCGCCTGTCAGTCACTGATC
>NW_011422724.1:0-509 GCF_000754665.1 Bison bison bison | reverse complement strand
GTGGTAATTCCACCTCAGCATTCGTATACCCCACACACTGGATCCTTTCCTCATATCCTGACTGCTCAAAGTGTATGAGGAGCAGGAATACTGGCATCACCTGAAGCCTGTTAGAAACCCAGAGTCTTGGACTCTCTCCCAGACTTTACTGAGTTAGAATTTTAACAAGACCTCCATGCTATTTATGTGCACATTAAAGCTTGAGAAGCACTAAACTACAGTTATGCCAGCGAATTTCTGGCATCTCAGCATCTTGCAGTTAGGCCACCCCTGAGCCCAGGTATCAGTCACCTAATTGAAAACACAAGGAAAATCATTTCCACCTGCTCAACCTGACATACTGAGTTCAGAGTTTGGGGTACCCCCAAATACCAGTAGAATCAGCCTGATGTAACATTGTTTCTCTCTCCTTGGCCTGGACCCCCTATTCTCCATGTTTTTGAAAATAAAAATCAGCAGTATCTTCCCCATCTTTTGGTGTGTTCATCTCCTCCTAGGTTTGTCTTCGT
>NW_011422723.1:0-591 GCF_000754665.1 Bison bison bison | reverse complement strand
TGACCTCGCCGTCGTACCTCGCGAGAAACCGCACACTGGGGCCGCCGCTCGAGAACAACCCCGAGCCTCCCCCGTCATCGCGACTTGAGGGCCTTCTTCTACTGTATGGCCTAGAGACCAATCTCTCGACCTCTCTCCAAACGCCTCAGGAGGCTTGACTCCCTTTAGTCCACCCAGTGAGCTCCAAGAGATACCCGTCGCGACTCGATAGCAGAGCGGGGTTCTTTGCTTCCACTCGAGATGGATGCCTGTCTCCTCGGGTGCGTCTGGAATGCAACCCCGAGATCCCTTTCACCCCTGGAGAGGAACACTGGCTTCGGGACATAAGCCTAGATGAGGTCTATTGGCCCTGCAGTCACTCGAGAGCAATCCCCAGCTTTCCTTCGCAACTCGAATGGAAGATTGGACTTCCCTGGGCCAACACAAGAGGCATCCTGAATTCCCCGTCGTAACTCGAGAATCCTGCCGCAACTCGAGAAAATCCACGTGGTTCCCCCGTCATCGCAAGATGAAGCCCTTTCCCGCTACAGTGTCTCAGAAGAAGTCCCACGTTAGGTATTGGAGGTCGAAACGGTACTTGGCACCCTTGAT
>NW_011422722.1:0-535 GCF_000754665.1 Bison bison bison | reverse complement strand
TGCAGACTGGGGACAGGAGAGTCAGGCCTCGTCTTGGATTGAGGCATGGAACTCCGCTTGCCTCTCGAGGTGTCCCCGGGGAGAGAGGCCACTTGTCGAGCTGTATTTGGAACCTGGGGTTTTCCGGACGACGCACGCACGAGTCACTGCCCCTTCGTGTTGACTTCATTCACAGGGTGGAGCTCGGAGAGGTGTCCGGGCATCGGGTTCTTATCAAGAGGGGACCGGGAAATCGGGGTGCTTCGCAACGTGGAAGCACCCACGAGGCCACGTCTGGAATGTCGTCGTGAGACCGGCCTCATCCTGAGGTGCGACCGGAAGGTCGGGAACCCCTTCCAGACAAAGCAGGGGAGTCGACCCTCCTGTGGAGATCAGGAAGGTAGAAGGGGCTCAGAGGAAGTGGTGCCGGAAAACCTCGGTGTTCCTCTCCAGGGAGACCGGGATGCCGGGGAACTTTGTGGGGGCGCATCAAGGGTGCCAAGTACCGTTTCGACCTCCAATTTCTCACGTGGGACTTCTCCTGAGGCGCTGTAGC
>NW_011422721.1:0-700 GCF_000754665.1 Bison bison bison | reverse complement strand
GTACCCATTCCTTTGCTTCTCCCATCCTGAAACTGCCACCTGGAAGAAAGAACGACGTCATTTGCCTTCAGAATATGCGATTTCATTCCACATACTTTCTTTTAATTACCAAGTCATACATTTCCCTTCAGCAACCAAGAACTGACTTTTATTATTGGCATTCGACAGATTGGTGAACATACCTATCAGTGATAGTAGCGCCCCCCCACCCCCCCCGCCCTCCCCCGCCTCCCCCGCCACACGCGCACACACACACACACACACACACACAGACACACACCCCCAAGATCAAGACCAAACAACAAAAAAAAATTGCTTTCTACGTTTCACATGTCAGGCTGGTGCCAGACACTATTATTGGATAGTCAAAAATCTCTTTTGTTTCTGTGTAAAAGGGAGGTCCTTTCAAGGCGTGAATGTTTCTAGAACTTTAATTTATTTGGAAATGACCCAGCTCTTCAGTACACTGTCGTCACTTAGTTTAGCACAGGATAGAAACTCGGGTAACCCAAACACCTGGAGAAACGATTGTAAGTTCAGTTCCGTTCAGTGGCTCAGTCGTGTCTGACTCTTTGGGACCCCGTGGCCTGCAGGACGCTGGGCTTCCGTGTCCATCACCAACTCCAGGGGCTTGCTCAAACTCATGTCCATCGAATCAGTGATGCCATCCAACCATCTTATCCTCTGTCGTCCCCTTCTC
>NW_011422720.1:0-854 GCF_000754665.1 Bison bison bison | reverse complement strand
GTAAACTCTGGGAGTTGGTGTTGGACAGGGAGGCCTGGCGTGCTGTGGTTCAATGGGGGTCGCAAAGAGTCAGACACGACCGAGCGACTGAACTGAACTGAACAGAAAAACAAATGCTGTTCAAGGACACTGAAAGAACCCTGATGTTGAAAATCAGATCTGTATTGTGAGCAATGCTTAGAAATCCATGAGTTGACACATAGTATTAAGCCTATCATCCTTGTAGTTCCCTCAGTGAAATATGTTGCGAAAAGCTCTTCCTTCATGGTATAGATTCATGAAGAAGCTAAATAGCATGAATCCTTTACGTTGACAACTGTGAATTTAAATCTCCTGTGAATCCTATGTGACAACCACACATACCAACATGATTTATTAGTATTATATCAATATTTTTAGTCCTACTGTCTTTCAACTAAAAATGTCACTATACAATGGTACATGAAGTCAAGACACAAAATCAGGCAAATACAAAATATTCCATCCTTGAGAAAGGGAGCTAAAAAATAATGTGCTTTGCCTATTGCATTTTTATGTATTAGATCCTTAAGTATTTTATTCACCACACCCAACTGAATGGTTCACAAAAGTTTCAGAGAGGAAAGGATTATTTCTCTTTAACAATAAGGAGTTCAACTGCTCTCAAAGCAAATACCAGATGGTAATCACCATGATGGACAAAGTTGATTATTCATATTTATATTACTCATTCGTTAGCTTGCCAAAGGTTCTAGATCTGTTACCACATTTTTTAAAAATAATATTCACATGTGAAAGTGAAAGTGGCTCAGTGGTGCCTGACTCTTTGTGACGCCATGGACTATAGAGTCCATGGCATTCTCTAGGCCAGAATA
>NW_011422719.1:0-511 GCF_000754665.1 Bison bison bison | reverse complement strand
ATGAGGAAGGAGGCTCGACATACACAAAGGCGGGATCCGAGCCCTCAGGAGTCCCCCCTGGAAATCCTCGAGCGTCTACCCCCCATAACCCAGTGCCTCCCCTACTTTACTACTTTGTGCTCTTACCTACACCTCTGACTTTACGGGGGGCTGTCCCCCACCACCTCTTTCGGAGAAGGAGTTAACCTAGAGCGCCAGTCTATAAAAACTCTTGGGTGTGACAAGAGTGTTTTAACCTACAAACTCCTCTGAAGGTTCTCTAGCCTGCCTGACAGGCTCCTCCGGCCACATGTGATTGCTCACAGCCTCCCAACCGTGAGAGGCACGAGATGCTTTAAACCCTCTAAAAACAGGTTCTTTAGAGAAGTTAGAAAACTATAAGTATAGTGAGTGGGCTAATTAGAAATTGTGTTGATGAAGGGTTTTTCATTTGTTGAGCCAATGTTTGTTGCTAAGTCTCCATATCCCCTGCCCTTACACACATTAATGAATATATAGAAGAAATAAGTAT
>NW_011422718.1:0-607 GCF_000754665.1 Bison bison bison | reverse complement strand
GCCTGCATGCATCTCATCACTTTTCTGAGTAACTTCTGTTGTGTATGCAAGGTGTTTGCAGTGTACTTTGAAAAAGGTAGAAGTTCCAAGGAAAATAGCAATGATTGCCATAGATGGCAGCCCATCAGGCTCCCCTGTCCCTGGGATTCTCTAGGCAAGAACACTGGAGTGGGTTGCCATTTCCTTCTCTAGGTTCATTTTAATAGAACACAGGTTTCCCTTGAATGGGCTTCCCTGAAAGCTCAATTGATAAAGAATTTGCCTGCAATGCAGGAGATCTGGATTTGATTCCAAGATAGGGAAGATCCACTGGAGAAGGGATAGGCTACCCACTCCAGTATTTTTGGGTTTCCCTTGTGGCTCAGCTGGTAAAGAATCTGCTTGCCATGCTGGAGACCTAGATTCTATCCCTGGATTGGGAAGATCCCCTGGAGAAGGGAAAGGATATCCACTCCAGTATTCTGGCCTGGAGAATTCCATGGACTGCAAAGAGTCAGGCACAACTGAGCGACTTTCACTTCACTTTCACTTTCCCATGAATATAATCTAACTTCGCAATGACAGTAGAGATTGAACATCAAAGAAATCGTGACTGGGAAAATTTTAA
>NW_011422717.1:0-657 GCF_000754665.1 Bison bison bison | reverse complement strand
ACAGCAGATGAGAAAACAGTGACACCCTTCAGAGAGATCTGCTTTGTTAAAGACTGGAAGACACAGCCAAAGGAATTAACCTTTAACAGTGAAATTTTGGCTGGAGCAGGAAGGATATTTATGAACAGAAAATCTTCTTGGGTATTCTGTGTTTATAACGATCTATTCGGTATTTATGGAATGGAGATGATGGACGTCCAGTCTGAGCCAGGTGTTGCTGTCAGACAGACAGATGGATAAATGGTGTCTGGTGTTTTGAGGGCTCTGTCTTGGAGGAAAGGGACAGACAAGCATAGAATTTAGTGGTTCCAATATAATAGTGTAATTGCCTTCCTGGAGACATGAACCATGATTGTGCTCATACAGTCGGGCATGAGAAGGACCATGGACATCGCCATTTCCCTGGTCTCTGAGACTTTGAGGAAGAGAATATGCTAGTTGAGTTAATATGAGAGTTCTGAAATGAAACCACCTTGGAACTGCATGGCTACAGTTTAGTTTGAAGTAGCTTTGGTTCTGCCGTTTTTATTGTGGCTGAAGTATGGGCATCGGCCTCCTGTCTCTGGTTACCTTACTGGCTTCCATGTTGGCCTCGCCTTTCCCAACTGTGAGATGCTTAGCACCAAAATATGGGTAAGAAAGGAGGCAGAATAGAGG
>NW_011422716.1:0-543 GCF_000754665.1 Bison bison bison | reverse complement strand
GGTGGTCCAGTGGTGAAGAATCACCTGCCGATGAGGCAGGGGACAGGGTGTTTTCGATCGATCCCTGATCCGGGAAGATGCCGCCGGGCTCCGGGCAGGTTCGATATGAACCTACAGGAATGGACGGACAGTGCCAGGCGTGAAGGCGAGGGCAGGCAGACGGGGGACTCTGGACGAGGATGACGGACACGGACGGACACGGACGCCTCCGTTGTAGGTGGGCTGTGGCCGGCCGGCACGCTCCTCTGGGGCAGGATGGTCCTAGGACCGTTGGGGAGCGTGCCCGTGCGCGCCCGTGGAGAGGAGCAGGGGACCGAAGGGAACTCTCTGTCCTCTCTGCTCCACGGGGCCCGCGGCACCCTAATCGGCTCCAAGAGAGGATGCCTCCGATGGAGAGACAAACCCACACGTGAGGGACCCTCCCTTCTGGTTCACTTGGACTCGGAAAGCGTGACGGTCAGGTTCACTCAATGCTCTGGATGTCTGTGCTTCCTGAGATCCCGGCCTACTCACGGGAAGGACCCGTGGAGTCGGATGAGATCT
>NW_011422715.1:0-540 GCF_000754665.1 Bison bison bison | reverse complement strand
GGGGCACCGGGACCCTGATTCCCTCCGTGCGGCGCTTAGTCTGGGCGGGAAGCACCAGCTTGGGAATGCAGCCTGGGGCGCTTCCTTTCCCTCGGAAAGAGCTCTCCCTGCGGGAGGCTTTGGCAGTGTGCACACCCCCAGCCCCTAAGCCCTCTGCAAGGACGCCTGGCTCCTAGGTCCGAAGGGAAGGCGAGAGCTGAGCTGAGGCACCAGTCAGGCACCGGTCACGTCTCCCACACTCCCGCAGCCTGCTCCTTCCCGGGCGCGAATGCTAGAAGCTGGGCAGGGCTTGGGGAGGCTCGCCCAGCCCAGAGCAGCCTCTCAGCCGGGGCTCTGTGCTATAGCGCCTTGGCGCAGAGCTGGAGCTCCGCCGGTGTGGAAGCTCACTCGGTCCTTCCCAGTAACAGGCTTGCAAGCACCCGCCGGCAGCCAGCCTCTTCTCTCCCGCGTTCCGGGCATTGGGCTCCAAACCTGGGACCAAGTACTGCCCGGAGCTCACTGATCATGGGCTGGTTCCCCTGCGCTGCGGCTGTGCTAGGG
>NW_011422714.1:0-558 GCF_000754665.1 Bison bison bison | reverse complement strand
AACATCACTCATTATCAGAGAAATGCAAATCAAAACCACTATGAGGTACCATTTCACACCAGTCAGAATGGCTGCGATCCAAAAGTCTACAAATAATAAATGCTGGAGAGGGTGTGGAGAAAAGGGAACCCTTTTACACTGTTGGTGGGAATGCAAACTAGTACAGCCACTATGGAGAACAGTGTGGAGATTACCCTTAAAAAACTGGAAATAGAACTGCCTTATGATCCAGCAATCCCACTGCTGGGCATACACACTGAGGAAACCAGAAGGGAAAGAGACACGTGTGCCCCAATGTTCATCGCAGCACTGTTTATAATAGCCAGGACATGGAAGCAACCTAGATATCCATCAGCAGATGAATGGATAAGAAAACAGTGGTACATATACACAATAGAGTATTACTTAGCCATTAAAAAGAATACATTTGAATCAGTTCTAATGAGGTGGATGAAACTGGAGCCTATTATACAGAGTGAAGTAAGCCAGAAAGAAAAACACCAATACAGTATACTAACACATATATACGGAATTTAGAAAGATGGTAACAATAACCCT
>NW_011422713.1:0-593 GCF_000754665.1 Bison bison bison | reverse complement strand
ACGAGCTCGGGCTCGCCCCGACTCCCAGAGCCCGCCCTGCCGTCGCCTCCCGCTGGGACGGTCTCCGCCTTCTCCACCAATCCCTAGCTACGCCGCGCTTTGCGGGAGAAACGTAGCTTGGGAAACGTCAGCGTGATGGAAGGAGCCTAACGTGATGGATGGAAGGCCCTGCCAATGTCAGGCAACGATCGCCGAGTAGGGCAGTCCCTCCCCCGGCCCGTGACGAAGGGTCATGAGATGGAGGGTAGGGCTGGGGATCGGGGGCTGAGGGGGAAGGACGGAACCTATCAAGGGTTGCAGAGAGCCCCAGACAGACCACATGGTGGGGCTGCCTCCCGGGTGTGGACCCTTTCGCCAGTCTCGAGTGCCGGTCTCCTACCAGGGTGTGTGTCGCGGTCGCGTGGTCCCGCCCCACTAGGGGTGCAGCTGTGAAAGCTGCGAGGCTGGTTTGGGCTTCGCTCTAACAATTACACAGATGCTGAGCACCTGCTTGGAGGAAGCCAGGCGCCTCGGGAAATCCCAGCACTCCAAGTAGGGGTGCCAGATAAACTACAGGACGCCCAGTTACGTTTGAATTTCAGATAAACAACGAA
>NW_011422712.1:0-700 GCF_000754665.1 Bison bison bison | reverse complement strand
CCTTGAAAGCAAGACCCTCTATGTATGGATATGTCTTCATGCCTTAGGTGTGCCTCGAATATAGTGTACCCATCAACCCAGGAAAGGAAAGAATTGAATCGCCAAATATACAAAGAGATCAAAAGTGCCGAGCCAAGTGACCCCTTGAGGCTTCCAAGAGCTTTTTCTGTCTTTCACACACTAAGTAAATACTGAGCACCTACGATGAGCTAGGAGGCATGTAATAAGTTTCAGGGAATAGAAGGCGGAGAGAAGAAGACACAGAGTTCCTGCTTTCACTGAGACGACTCTAATGATACATCACAGGCAGATCCTTTGAGAACCTATAGAGGGGCCTCTTCCCTCACCACAAAACCTGGGTGTCAGGGAAGGCTTTCCAGAGGCACCATTTCGTTGAGGTCCATAGGTTGAACCTAGGTAAACCAGGGTTGAGATGCAGGAAGAATTTCAGCCCGGGAAAATAGCATCTTGGAAGGCTATGTGACCAGGGAAACTTAGGACATTCAAGAAACGAAAAACGCCCTATGGGATGGAAGCCAAAGAGTGCAGAGGGCATTCCAGGCAAAAGACATCAGAGAAGAACGTGAGGAGCAAGCCTGAAGGGAAGTGGTCGTATCTTCAATATGCTGGGAAAATACGAGAGCCGTTGGAGCAGGGAGGTGACAGCATTGCATCTGCATTTCCAAAAGGTCATCTTGCT
>NW_011422711.1:0-535 GCF_000754665.1 Bison bison bison | reverse complement strand
CTCATATTATCCTGCAAGGCCCTACATAATATCACTTCTGGCAAGTATTCTTCATGCACTTTCTACATTTCTTTAACCAGATTCAATTTTACTTCTCATCTATTTTTTACCATATCATTTTGTAAATCCTCTAGTGCTTCCATGATCTTCTCTATTAGTAATTTCAGGTCTCTCGCCTGAAATTATCCATGAATCTCTTTTGGCAAGGACTTTGTTGAACAAACACTTGTTCATATTTGTGTCTTTTTAGCAAGTACTCATCTGAACATTTCAATTCAGAAAAATGTGAGGGAAGTTTGAGAGGGTCTGAGTAATAATTTTGAGAACTACTAGAATGTTCTTCAATATAATATTGGGACTTTTTATGGTTTGGATATATTTTTCAATTTAGGAATTTATTAAAAATTGCTAAGAGATTTTTAAAACACTTTTAAACAATTTCTAATTCCTAGCAACAGCATATCGAAACTTCCAGTTGTTCCATACCTTACAACACTTAGTATTTTACAAATTTATATATTTAACATACATACAC
>NW_011422710.1:0-644 GCF_000754665.1 Bison bison bison | reverse complement strand
TTCAGATTTCAGAGGCAGCATAGTTCTGGTGAATACAAGGTTAAGGATATGTCTAGAAAATTAGTGACTCTACTAGAGTAGATATAGGAAGTTAAGAGGCAACAGAAATTCTTGGCAATGCACATGATTAAAATCACTCAGTATTTTGTTAGGATTTGGAGTGGAAAGGATGCTTATAATCCAGGTGCACTTTCCAAACCTTTGCTGACCTCCAAAATCTTACATTCTCAAGGAGATTCAGGTTTCAAAAGAATTGTAATGAAAACCTGAAACCTGATTTACAAATTGTTACTTTCAACAAACAAAAGTAGAGATGACTAAAGATAAACAAGTGAAAAGGAACTAATTCATACATGTAATCATCACTTTTTTTCCCCTCTATAATTGCAGGCTTCAGTTCTTGGTCATCACTTCTGATTTACGGTAACCAATAAACCTTGAGTGAGAAGGTAACTGCTAATTAACCAGAACTGCAAAGTCTTTTTCTGTTTATACTTTTAAAAAGAATAGCAAATATTTATTGAGTGTTTGCTGTGTGTCAGTAACATGAATGTTTCACCTATTTAGACTCATTTATCTTTACAGGGTAGGCATTATTATTTCTATTTTACAGATGAGGAAACTGAGCCATGATGAGGAGAAGT
>NW_011422709.1:0-604 GCF_000754665.1 Bison bison bison | reverse complement strand
TTTTCCTCCCTGAAACATCCCAAAAGCCCAGAGCGATAACCACACTTCAACTAAGATGGCAAGGAGGGAAACTTACCACCAAGCCAGGTTTAGGAGGCTTCCAACTACACCTGCCCAGACGGGACCAGTGGGATTGTGGGACTGAGCACAAAAAGTGAGAATTCCGCCAGGGCAACCACTGTGAGTCTGCATATGCTATACACAAAATGCTAAAATGTCTTTCTCCTCTTAGGGTATTTCTCAGTGGCAGGAACTTTTTCTTTAAAAATGAGGAAAATTCCTGAGCTGATGGATCAAACAGTTTTCGCAGTAAGGTTAAGGAACTCACAAAATATTTTCAATACGAGAGAAGGGCAACACAGTCTTCCTATTTTCCTCCGAAGACAACGAGGTTGCCCCCGCCTCTGCCTCCACCAGAGCTTCCCTGTTCCCGCAGTGTCCCCAGCGTGACCCACTCCTGGGCAGTGGGACACAGTCTAAATGGATTCATCAGGCCGACCCAGCATTTTCTTATACATTGTAGTGGGGTCCTGGGATCTTCCCCCTGGGTCTGAAGCAAGGCTTCCTGAGAAAAGCAGGTTCCATCCTGGCCACGGAGCCCAGA
>NW_011422708.1:0-533 GCF_000754665.1 Bison bison bison | reverse complement strand
GAGTTCCTGCTTTCACTGAGACGACTCTAATGATACATCACAGGCAGATCCTGTGAGAATTATAGAGGGGCCTCTTCCTTCACCAAAACCTGGGTGTCAGGGAAGGCTTTTCAGAGGAACCATTGCATTGAGGTCCATAGGGTGAACCTAGGTAAACCAGGGTTGAGATGCAGGAAGAATTTCAGGCAGGGAAAATAGCATCTTGGAAGGCTATGTGACCAGGGAAACTTAGGACATTCAAGAAATGAAAAATGCCCTATGGGATGGAAGCCAAAGAGTGCAGAGGGTATTCCAGGCAAAAGACATCAGAGAAGAACGTGAGGAGCAAGCCTGAAGAGAAGTGGTCGTATCTTCAATATGCTGGGAAAATACAAGAGCAGTTGGAGCAGGGAGGTGACAGAATTGCATCTGCACTTACAATAGGTCATCTTGTTCCACATCACTAATGACTGGAGAGACTCAACTCCAAACTCCAAGGAGGGAAGACTTCACATGAGTCCGATTGGGCCTCACTGCAATGTCTGTCAATAACA
>NW_011422707.1:0-690 GCF_000754665.1 Bison bison bison | reverse complement strand
AGAGATTAGTGATAACTCAAAATTAACAAGAATCTTGACTCAGATCAGGAAGATCCCCTGGAGAAGGGAATGGTTACCCACTCTTAGTATTTTTGCCAGAAAAAATGCCATGAACAGAGGAGCCTGGCAGGCTATAGTTCATGGGTTACAAAGAGTCAGATATGACTGAGCAACTGTCTCAATAAGAATCTTAATGTAAAATTCCAAACCAAAATGCTGTGCTGTGCTTACTATTTGCTCAGTCAGTCCGACTTTTTGCGACCCCATGGACTGTAGCTCACCAGGTTCCTCCATCCATGGGATTTGCCAGGCAAGAATACTGAAATGGGTTGCCATTCCCTTCTCCAAGGGATCTTCCCTACCCAGGCATCCAACCGAGGTCTCCCTCATTGCAGGTGGATTCTTGACCAGCTGAGCTACTAGGGAAGCCCTGAAATCTATCTTATTAATACCTTTTTAGTTATACAAAAAACCCACACATTTCTTTTAATAATAAAATTCTGTGAATAAATTTAAAACCATATATATGCTGCATTCTGTTGTTTCTTACACTAGAGTCTGCAAGAATATTCTTGGAGATACACTAATTAAATGAAATTTGATTTCAAGTTTTCTTTTGATAATAGCATAACACAGATTTAAAGAGGTATATTCTAGATCACCCAAACAACTGCAATCTGTTGAGAAGTA
>NW_011422706.1:0-718 GCF_000754665.1 Bison bison bison | reverse complement strand
ACTACGGACTCCTCTACTGCCCTGACCTTCACGATTCCTAAAGCAAGAAGTCTCACTCTCCTTCACCTAGCAGTAAGGACCATGTCTAGAAACAGAATCTATGTGTTCCACTATTCAATACATACTTAGTGATTCCCTACTAAGTGTCTGGCCCAGTAGCAAATGCTGGAATATATGAGGGAACCAGACTAAGCTCACAGTGAAGGAGTTGACATGTTGAGTACAAGCCCATCAGTGTCACTTCCAGGATGGGACAGCTCAACAGGAAGCCTGTATAAGGCTGAGGAGAGGCCCACTGGGCATCCCCAGCCAGGACAGTCAAAGGATATTCATCTATTGTTTTTTTTTTAGTCAGTTCTTGGCAAAGTATTTTGACATTTAAAAATGGGCAGTGAATGATAGTAAATACATCAGTCTCTCTGAGTGTTACTCTCCATTCTTCCAGTACGGCAATCTATCCTTCTTCCCTAAGCTCTACTTAGAAGAACAAAGAAGTATACTTCAAAGGTAATTTTCTTTATATTTCTGAATGTATCTCTGCTCTTCAATTTAATGCACAGAAGATATGTGATTTGTTACTTGAAGACTCAAATGGAATCATTATTTCTGATTTTAAAATTTCCAACATGCCAGTTCAAAAGCTACAGTATAAGTTCAAGCTACAAATGTTCTTCTGAGGATTTACTGATGGTTTTACCTGCCTGAGACTCAATCCTCA
>NW_011422705.1:0-524 GCF_000754665.1 Bison bison bison | reverse complement strand
TGCGCCCCCACAAAGTTCCCCGGCATCCCGGTCTCCCTGGAGAGGAACACCGAGGTTTTCCGGCACCACTTCCTCTGAGCCCCTTCTACCCTCCTGATCTCCACAGGAGGGTCGACTCCCCTGCTTTGTCTGGAAGGGGCTCCCGACCTTCCGGTCGCACCTCAGGATGAGGCCGGTCTCACGACGACATTCCAGACGTGGCCTCGTGGGTGCTTCCACGTTGCGAAGCACCCCGATTCCCCTGTCCCCTCTTGGTAAGAACCCGATGCCCGGACACCTCTCCGAACTCCACCCTGTGAATGAAGTCAACACGAAGGGGCAGGGACTCGCCCGTGCGTCGTCCGGAAGAACCCCCAGGTTCCAAATCCAGCTCGACAAGTGGCCTCTCTCCCCGGGGACACCTCGAGAGGCACGCGGAGTTCCATGCCTCAACCCAAGACGAGGCCTGACTCTCCTGTCCCCAGTCTGCAGGGACCCTGCGATCGGAGTCTGAAATCAGAGGAACCCTGAGGTTCCTGCCTCAG
>NW_011422704.1:0-724 GCF_000754665.1 Bison bison bison | reverse complement strand
TTCCAGGCCTGGTTTATCAAGTTAAAATTATGTTTGCTCTGATTCATTCATGAATGAATCCATGAATCCACTTCCCCAGTGGCTCAGTGGTAAAGAACCTGCCTGCAATGCAGAGAAGTGGATTCGATCCCTGGGTCAGGAAGATCCCTTGGAGGAGGGCATGGCAACCCACTCCAGAAAAAAAATAAAGAAGTTCTCTCAGTACCAGGGTGACGGCTCAAAACCTAGAGAAAGTGGACATGTAACCTGAATAGTTTTTTACATTGTTTCTCCAGGTGAGCTGGCATTGGAAGAATTTAACTGAACTGGATCACCTCTGGATTCTAAAATGTTTATGGTTTAACTGGTATATCAATGTCTCCCAGCTCCCTATGAGCAGGGTGTATGGAAGAAGCATTATATTCAAATGGTGAAAGAACTCCATGTTACCAAGCCCAAGGTAAATTTGGGAAAGAAGAATTCCTAACATCAGCTACTTAGGAATTCTAGAACTAAGTTGGAGAAGGCCATTGTTTCAAAAGAAATATACCATGACCTCAAAATTCCCTTGTTCTAAGAACTTAACAGCTCTTTTCAAGATATCCATGTTAGTTGAAAGTAATCTGACACTCACAAACCACAGTTCCACCAGGTTATGACTTGGAGCTCCTCATTCTCTCCAGATTCCTGGATTTCTGTGTCTCTGATGCCTACAGTACACAATTCTGACACTGGGATTCTGTGG
>NW_011422703.1:0-618 GCF_000754665.1 Bison bison bison | reverse complement strand
TCACGAGGTACGACGGCGAGGTCAGTGAGCCTCTCGTGGGGCGGCCGGGAAGTCGGGTCTCCATGCGAGTGGCGAGGGGGAGCGCGTCATTGCTCCCGAGCCATGGTAGGGGAATCTGGCCTCGAGACGCGTTGAAGAAGGTCTCTCGAGGTCTTTCTCGGGTTTGAGGCAGGAAACCCTGGGTTCCCTCGACTTGTGCAGGTGACCTCAGGGAGCTTCTCATGGTGGCTCTGAGAAGCCAGGGAAACAGGAGGTGGAGGGGCCTCTCGGGACCCCACTGGGTTTGGTGCATTGGAAGAGGGCCTCATCTCCAGTTGAGGCAGGAACCGCAGGGTACCTCTGATTTCAGACTCCGATCGCAGGGTCCCTGCAGACTGGGGACAGGAGAGTCCGGCCTCGTCTTGGGTTGAGGCATGGAACTCCGCTTGCCTCTCGAGATGTCCCCGGGGAGAGAGGCCGCTTGTCGAGCTGTATTTGGAACCTGGGGTTGTTTTCCGAACGGTGCACGGAAAAACTGCCCCTTCGTGTGGACTTCATTCACAGGGTGGAGTTCGGAGAGGTGTCCGGGCATCGGGTTCTTCTCAAGAGGGGACCGGGAAATCGGGGTCCTACGGAATG
>NW_011422702.1:0-568 GCF_000754665.1 Bison bison bison | reverse complement strand
TTTACTGTTGTATTTGTATAAACCTTCTCCAGAAGGAACAAACTAATAATAGTATTCTGTTTGCTAGAATGGGCAATAATTGTGTAGATGAACAACTAGGGCAGAAGAAATGAAATTTCCCTATATACTTTTTTAAATAGATACTTTTTAAATGCTTTAACAATTAACATGTATTTCTAACTCTAAAAGCAATATTGAAATCATAAAAAAAAAGAAGGAAAAAAAATCCTTTCTGAGAAATTACTGCAAAATGTCTCCAGAAGAAAAATATTTTCAATTTTGAGTTGTAGGTGAATCAATTTACAGAGGCTTGAAATGTGGAATACAGGTGAGATTAAAAAAAGGGAGATCAGGCAGAAAGGTGTAGCAGTTATTTAGGTGAAAGATGATGAGGGCCTGAACTAGAGAACCAAGAGCCACTTAGGGAGGACAATCAGTATAACTCAGTGGCTGATTAAACTGAGGTTAAATTGGAGATGGAAGTGGGGACTGGGAAAGGAGGAGGAACTTGGGCTAACTGAGGAGTGACCTTGGGGAATAGAGGGTGTGGTTGGAATATGTTGAATCT
>NW_011422701.1:0-583 GCF_000754665.1 Bison bison bison | reverse complement strand
GAGTCTGCCTACTTTCTGCTTTGTGCTTTCACCTACACCTCTGACTTTATGGGGGGCTGTCCCCCACTACCTCTCTGAAAAAAGAGTTAGCTTACAGCTCCAGTTAATAATTCCTGGGTGTGACAGTGTTTCAACCTACAAACTCCCTTGGAAGTCCTCTAGCCTGCCTGAATAGGTTTTTCCGGCCACATGTGATTGCTCAGAGCCTCCAAACTGTGAGAGGCATGAGATGTTCTAAACTGTCTAAATACAGATTCCTTTGAGCAGTTAAAAAATTGATAGAAATTGTATTGGTGAAGGGATTTTCACTTGTTGGGCCAAGGTTTGCTGCTAAGTTTCCATATCCCTTACCTGCTGTGTCCCTGGCAGTGTATTGATTGATATAATTGGTGTAAATAGTAGCTTTAATGTTTGTAACCTGGGACCCTTGAGTTAATTCTTTTTCTTGTTATAGCCCACCACACCTTTGCTCTGTAGGAATGCAACTTTATCTAATGCTTTTTGGAGGCTGGCGCCTGACTTGAGAATAATCACCTTTAGAGAAAAAAGGCCTCTGGGCCAGAAGATGATGCAAATCACCTAA
>NW_011422700.1:0-502 GCF_000754665.1 Bison bison bison | reverse complement strand
GTAACAGGCTTGCAAGCACCCGCCGGCAGCCAGCCTCTCTCTCCCGCGTTCCGGGCATTGGGCTCCAAACCTGGGACCAAAGTACTGCCCGGAGCTCACTGATCATGGGCTGGTTCCCCTGCGCTGCGGCTGTGCGAGGAGCCCAAACGCACAGGGAAGCCCGCACAGCACATCCACCTGCCTCTAGGCGGGAGGACAGCTCCAGGGAAGGCCCGGTCTGGCAGGCGCTTTCTGGGCACAAACGGAGCAACACTCTGGCTGTGGAGCCGCCTCCCCAAGCCAGGGGCACCGGGACCCTGATTCCCTCCGTGCGGCGCTCAGTCTGGGCGGGGAAGCACCAGCTTGGGAATGCAGCCTGGGGCGCTTCCTTTCCCTCGGAAAGAGCTCTCCCTGCGGGAGGCTTGGGCAGTGTGCACACCCCCAGCCCCTAAGCCCTCTGCAAGGACGCCTGGCTCCTAGGTCCGAAGGGAAGGCGAGAGCTGAGCTGAGGCACCAGTCAGGC
>NW_011422699.1:0-594 GCF_000754665.1 Bison bison bison | reverse complement strand
GACTCCGATCGCAAGGCCCTGCAGACTTGGGACGGAGAGTCAGGTCTCGTCTGGGTTGAGGCATGGAACTCGCTTGCCTCTCGAGGTGTTCCCGGGGAGACAGGCCACTTGTCGAGCGGTATTTGGAACCTGGGGGTCTTTTCCCGACGATGCACGGGCGAGTCACTGCCCTTTCGTGTTGACTTCATTCACAGGGTGGAGTTCGAAGAGGTGTCCGGTCATCGGGTTCTTATCAAGAGGGGACCGGGAAATCGGGGTCCTTCGGAATGTGGAACCACCCACGAGGCCACGTCTGGAATGTCGTCGTGAGACCGGCCTCATCCTGAGGTGCGACCGGAAGGTCGGGAACCCCTTCCAGACAAAGCAGAGGAGTCGACCCTCCTGTCCAGATCAGGAGGGTAGAAGAGGCTCAGAGGAAGTGGTGCCGGAAAACTTCGGTGTTCCTCTCGACGGAGACCGGGATGTCGAGGCACTTTGTGGGTCGCATCAAGGGTGACAAGTACCGTTTCGATCTCCAATTCCTAAAGTGGGACTTCTCTTGAGACGCTGTAGCGGCACAGGGCTACATCTTGCGATGACGGGGGAACCACGTGG
>NW_011422698.1:0-802 GCF_000754665.1 Bison bison bison | reverse complement strand
CCATCAGCAGATGAATGAATGAGAAAGCTGTGGTGCATATATACAATGGAGTGTTACTCAGCCATTAAAAAGAATAAATTTCAATCAGTTCTAATGAGGTGGATGAAACTGGAGCCTATTATACAGAGTGAAGTAAGCCAGAAGAAAAGCACCAATACAGTATACTAACACATATATATGGAATTTAAAAGATGGTAACAATAACTCTGTATATGAGACAGCAAAAGAGACACTGATGTATAGAACAGCTTTTGGACTCTTGGGAGAGGTAGAGGGTGAGATGATTTGGTAGAATGACATTGAAGCATGTATAATATCATATATGAACGAGTCACCAGTTCACGTTCGATGCACGATACTGGATGTTTGGGGCTGGTGTGCTGGGACGACCCAGAGGGATGGTATGGGGAGGGAGGAAGGGGGAGGGTTCAGGATGGGGAACACATGTATACCTGTGGCGGATTCATGTTGATGTATGGCAAAACCAGTACAATATTGTAAACTTAAAAAATCAAATAAAAAATAATAAAATAAAATACACACAAAACAATAAAAAAAAGTAATTTTAAACAGTGAGGCTAGAAAAGACAGAATCTAAGGATGATAATCAAGTGATAGAGAATAATAATGATTTAGCCATTAGTCAAATTCAAGGGTCTTTAGTTCCTCCTCAAGGGCCATCAATAACATCCTGAGCATTATCCTATGAACAGTTTTAGAGATGCCAAAGCCCCAGCCAGGCTGAAAGTTAAGTACAGAGACCACAGAGTAGTTGAAACCAGACAGTTAAAAGACTTTATTG
>NW_011422697.1:0-613 GCF_000754665.1 Bison bison bison | reverse complement strand
AAACCATACTCACAGAAAACTAGTCAATCTAATCACACTAGGACCACAGCCTTGTCTAACTCAATGAAACTATGCCATGCCCGTGTGGCAACGCAAGATTGTTGGGTCATGGTGGAGAGATCTGACAGAATGTGGTCCACTGGGAGAAGGGAATGGCAAACCACTTCAGTCTTCTTGCCTTGAGAACCCCATGAACAGTAATGAAAAGGCAAAATGATAGGATACAGAAAGAGAAACTCCCCAGGTCATTAGGTGCCCAATATGCTACTGCAGATCAGTGGAAATAACTCCAGAAAGAATGAAGGGATGGAGCCAAAGCAAAAAGAATACCCAGCTGTGGATGTGACTGGTGATAGAAGAAAGGTCCAATGCTGTAAAGAGCAATATTGCATAGGAACTTGGAATGTCAGGTCCATGAATCAAGGCAAATTGGAAGTGGTCAAACAGGAGATGGCAGGACGGAATGTCGACATTCTAGGAATCAGCGAACTCAAATGGACTGGAATGGGTGAATTTAACTCAGATGACCATTATATCTTCTACTGTGGGCAGGAATCCCTCAGAAGAAATGGAGTAGCCATCATGGTCAACAAAAGAGTTTGAAATGCAGTAC
>NW_011422696.1:0-754 GCF_000754665.1 Bison bison bison | reverse complement strand
GTGAAGAGCTGACTCATTTGAAAAGACCCTGATGCTGGGAAAGATGGAGGGCAGACAGAGAAGGGGACGACAGTGGATGAGATAGTTGGGATGGCTTCACTGCCTCAATGGACATAAGTTTTGGAAGACTCCGGGAGTTGGTGATGGACAGCGAGGCCTGGAGTGCTGAAGTCCATAGGGTCGCAAAGAGTCAGACCCGACTGAGTGTCTAACCTGAACGTAGCCTCTTTTCAAGTGTTTTTTCATCATCTGTATGATTTCTTTTGGGAAATGACTATTTAGATCTGCCTGTTTTGTTACGAAGGTGTTTTTGTTTGTTTGTTTGTTTTTGATACTGGGCTACGTAGCCATTTGCATATTTTTAAAAATAATGCCTTGATAACTAATGGGAACTATCTGTGTAGCACAGGGAACTGCCCTCCATGCTCTGTGATGACCTAAATTTAGAAGAAAATTAAATGAAAGAGGTTATGTTTATACACTTGTACCCCTAGTGTGATTTGTGTACAGCAGAATGTAACACAACATTGTTAAGCAACTACATGTGTATATGTGTACATACTCTAGGCTCCATTTAAAGGATGTTCTAAAAGAAGCAGAAGTAATCTACAATAACAGAACTGAGAACAGGGGTTGCATGGGGAAAGACAGTGTGGGGAAGTATACCAAAGAAATTATCTAGGATGATGGGGGAAAAAATTATTTTTTCAATGAGCATTAGATATATAATCTAGGTGAAATTGCAGAAATATTT
>NW_011422695.1:0-1106 GCF_000754665.1 Bison bison bison | reverse complement strand
CAAATCGACACCAAAGTCTGAGGACGATGGAAGATCTTCACATTTCTGCAAGAGCACACACCTCCAGAAGGAACCACAAGACTTGCCTGAAATGGTCAAGGTATAAGTATTGGACTCAACGTTGGAAGGTCTCCACCTTTGCTATGGAAGTCAAACGATCTTTCTTTGAAATGAAAATGGAGCCTACTGAACGTTCACATTCTTCTAGAGCATTTGAAAAGCCCTAACTTGTAGAAATCTGCTGTACGAGTTCCTTGAAAGCAAGCCCCTCTATGTATGGATATGTCTTCATGCCTTAGATTGTGCCTCGAATATAGTGTACCCATCAACCCAGGAAAGGAAAGAATTGACTCGCCAAATATACAAAGAGATCAAAAGTGCCGAGCCAAGTGACCCCTTGAGGGTTCCAAGAGCTTTTCTGTCTTTCACACACTAAGTAAATACTGAGCACCTACGATGAGCTAGGAGGCATGGAATAAGTTTCAGGGAATAGAAGGCGGAGAGAAGAAGACACAGAGTTCCTGCTTTCACTGAGACGACCCTAATGATACATCACAGGCAGATCCTTTGAGAACCTATAGAGGGCCCTCTTCCCTCACCACAAAAACCCTGGGTGTCAGGGAAGGCTTTCCAGGGGCACCATTTCGTTGAGGTCCATAGGTTGAACCTAGGTAAACCAGGGTTGAGATGCAGGAAGAATTTCAGGCCGGGAAAATAGCATCTTGGAAGGCTATGTGACCAGGAACACTTAGGACATTCAAGAAACGAAAAATGCCCTATGGGATGGAAGCCAAAGAGTGCAGAGGGCATTCCAGGCAAAAGACATCAGAGAAGAACGTGAGGAGCAAGCCTGAAGGGAGGTGGTCGTATCTTCAATATGCTGGGAAAATACGAGAGCCGTTGGAGCAGGGAGGTGACAGCATTGCATCTGCATTTCCAAAAGGTCATCTTGCTCCACGTCACTAATGATTGGAGAGGCTCAACTCCAAACTCCAAGGAGGGACCACTTCACATGAGTCCGATTGGGCCTCACTGCGATGTCTGTCAATACCAATGCTGGAGAAGATGTGGAGCAAAGGGAACTCTCCTCCACGGTGAGTAGGAAT
>NW_011422694.1:0-598 GCF_000754665.1 Bison bison bison | reverse complement strand
ACGAGGTACGACGGCGAGGTCAGTGAGCCTCTCGTGGGGCGCCAGGGAAGTCGGGTCTCCATGCGAGTGGCGAGGGGGAGCGCGTCATTGCTCTCGAGTCATGGAGGGGAATCTGGCCTCGAGACGTGTTGAAGAAGGTCTCTCGAGGTCTTTCTCGGGTTGAGGCAGGAAACCCTGGCTTCCCTCGACTTGTGCAGGTGACCTCATGGGGCTTCTCATGGTGGCTCGGAGAAGTCAGGGAAACTGGAAGTGGGAGGGGCCTCTCGGGACTCCCCTGGGTTTGGTGCATTGGAAGAGGGCCTCATCTCCAGTTGAGGCAGGAACCTCAGCGTTCCTCTGATTTCAGACTCCGATCGCAGGGTCCCTGCAGACTGGGGACAGGAGATTCAGGCCTCGTCTTGGGTTGAGGCATGGAACTCCGCTTGCCTCTCGAGGTGTCCCCGGGGAGAGAGGCCACTTGTCGAGCTGTATTTGGAACCTGGGGGTTTTTCCGGACGACGCACGGGCGAGTCACTGCCCCTTCGTGTTGACTTCATTCACAGGCTGGAGTTCGGAGAGGTGTTCGGGCATCGGGTTCTTATCAAGAGGGGACCGGGAA
>NW_011422693.1:0-596 GCF_000754665.1 Bison bison bison | reverse complement strand
GCTCCCGCAACTGCCTCTCTATGATTTCCTGGAGCTCCATCTCTTAACCATGTCTCCTGTGGCTTAGAGAGCCGTCGGAGGGTCTCTAAGGGGGAAAGGAAGCCTTACACAGCCTGGTTTTGGGAGGGAGGGAACACAGTACTTCTGGGCAATCTGTGAGGTCAAAACTGCCTTTTGCGCTCTGGGAGCTCACAGGACCCTCGTGGCCACTCAGACCTACATGGTGCATCGGTGAGAGGTCCCAACAGCCCCGCACAGACTGGATGGTAAGACGAGAACCAGACAGAGAGCGAGACCAAGGACTTGCCTTTCCATTGGCGCTTGGCATGTTTTCTTGCTCATGATGTACATCAAGCACCCTGTCCGTTAGTATCTTTTCCTGGTTATTCTCCTCTGAAAGAATCATCTGCTAAAAACCAAAAAAAATTGAATCAGAGTAAAGAAATAAGTAAAGACAGCAAAACTCCACCTGGAAAACTCAACTCTAAACTGAAAATCACAACATAAAAAGAAAATACATGGTGATGCTATCCATACCCGAATACCACCAGGTGATTAGAGTCAGAATTTGTCTTCCTACTGGACAAAGGGGTACT
>NW_011422692.1:0-660 GCF_000754665.1 Bison bison bison | reverse complement strand
TCTGTTTTGTTTAGTTTTGTTTTAATACATAGTCTTAGGAGTGGAGCTGCCAGGTCATATGCTCAGTCTCTTGTATTCTTGAAAAGGCAAATTTTAGCAATCAGAATCCAACAGCACATTAAAAAGATCATACACCACGACCAAGTAGGCTTTATCCCGGGGATGCAAGGATTCTTCAGTATCCACAAATCAATCAATGTAATACACCACATTAACGAATTGAAAAATAAAACCATATGATTATCTCAAAAGATGCAGAGAAAGCCTTTGACAAAATTCAACATCCATTTATGATAAAAACTCTCCAGAAAGTATAAATAGAAGGAACATACCTCAACATAATAAAAGCTATATGAGACAAACCCTTCAGCAAACATTATCCTCAATGGTGAAAAATTGAAAGCATTTCCTCTAAAGTCAGGAACAAGACAAGGGTACCCACTTTCACCATTACTATTCAACATAGTTTTGGAAGTTTTGGCCAGAGCAATCAGAGCATAAAAAGAATAAAAGGAATCCAAATTAAAAAGAAGAAGTAAAACTCTCACTATTTGCAGATGACATGATCCTCTACATAGAAAACCCTAAGACTCCACCAGAAAATTCTAGAACTAATCAATGATTATAGTAAAGTTGCAGGATATAAAAATCAAACACACA
>NW_011422691.1:0-501 GCF_000754665.1 Bison bison bison | reverse complement strand
TAGCATTTAATACTAACATACATTGTGGCACCAATAATAGTATTTTCTCACTTTATTTAAAAAACCATCACAGCAGGGACTTCCCTGTTGGCCCAGTGGCTAAGACTACACTCCCAATGCAGAGGGCCTGGGTTCAGTCCTTGGTCATGGAAGTAGATCCCACATGCTACAAATAAGAATTTGCATGCCCCAACTAACCTGGTGCAACCTAATAAATAAATATCTATAAGAAATCACAGTGAACAGATAACAGCTCGATATCCTTTGGTTCCACAGTGACCATGAGTTTCTATTGAAATGCAGTTTAGATTTGGTTGTTGTAGTTGAGTCTCTAAGTTGTGTCTGACTCTTTATGGTCCCATGGACTATAGCCTGCCAGGCTCCTCTGTCCATGGGATTTTCCAGGCAAGAATGCTGGACTGGGTTGCCATTTCCTCCTCCAGAGGATCTTCCTGAAACAGGGATAAACCCGGGTCTTCTGTGTCTCCTGCATTGCAGATG
>NW_011422690.1:0-508 GCF_000754665.1 Bison bison bison | reverse complement strand
TCTTAGTTCCCTGACAGAGATCGAACTGTGGCCCTGGGCAGTGAGAGTATGGAGCCCTAACTACTGGGCACCCAGGGAATTCCCTGCCTTTAGTTTCTTAAAACACATGGAGTTGTTTTTTAATGCAGTAGGAAATAACGATTTAGTGTAATGTTTCTTCATAGTAATAAGGAACTTCTAAAATTTAATTTTGAAAGAGTTCATCCTTTCTTTCACTACCCTACGATAGATGTCCCTGACTAAAATTGAAAGTGTTTCAATCTGGCAATTTCATCTCTATGCCAT
Organism: Bison bison bison; assembly: GCF_000754665.1. Taxonomy (NCBI): domain Eukaryota; kingdom Metazoa; phylum Chordata; class Mammalia; order Artiodactyla; family Bovidae; genus Bison; species Bison bison. The sequence goes on along the minus strand of NW_011422690.1, from coordinate 223 downwards.
AAAATAGACTCAGATAAATGGTGAGTAATTTTGATGTGGAAGTATTCCATAAGGATTTGCTCAGAAGAGCAGAACAAAGGTGCTCGCCTAGCCAACTATTGCAAAGCTGGAGAACGAAGGTCAGAGGAGAGGCCCTTGAAGGTTAAAATAGCGACAACTAAAGATTTCAGGCCTAAAAATGACAAAAATAGACTGGTTTTAAAAAGTTTGATGGTTAGTAGCT
>NW_011422689.1:0-526 GCF_000754665.1 Bison bison bison | reverse complement strand
CTAAACCTTACACCTCAGGCAAAATGTACTCCAAAACAGTCATAGATTTAAATAGTGAAACTGTAAAACTTACTAGAAGAAAATATAAAAAAAATTTTTTTTACTAGTACCTAGGACTAGGCACAAAATTCTTGGACTTGATACCAGGAGCATCATCCATAAAAGGAGAAGTTGATAAATTGGACCTCATCAAAATTAAAAACATTTGCTGTGAGAAGGACCCTGTTAAGAAAAAGAGACGCCAGATTACAGACTGGGAGAGAATGTTTGCAAATCACATACTCAACAAAGCGCTTGTGTTCAGAATACACGAAGAACTCCAAAAATTGAACGTTAAAAAAATCTGATCTGGAAGTGGGCAGAACTTGAGGAGATATTTTGCTGGAGGAGATATGCAGACGACAGTAATGCACATGGAGCAGATACCCACAGGGAAAATGTTTAGATTCTTAGATAATAGAGGAATGCACATTCAGACCACCAGGAGATATTACTGCACATCTGCCAGAATGGCAAAAACAAGAAT
>NW_011422687.1:0-617 GCF_000754665.1 Bison bison bison | reverse complement strand
GGCAGAAGAGGATGAGATGGTTGGATGGCATCACTGATTGGATGGACATGAGTCTGAGCCAACTCCAAGAGATCGTGAACAAGAGGGAGCCTGGCGAGCTACGGATCATGGCGTCACAGTCAGAGATGACTGAGCAACTGAACAAAAGCAACAACAGAGAACTGCAAAACAACAGAAGTAAAATATATTGTAAGCAATGGACAATAGACAATAACACGCTATTGATATCAGTTGCTCAGTTTTAACAAATGAACTTGTATCAGTTGAACCAATCCAAGATGTTGATAACAGAAGATGCTAAGTGGAGGAAGAGACTGGCTCTATAGGAACTCTGTACACTATCCACTAAATTTTCTGTAATCCTAAATCTATTCTTTAAAAAAATACGGAAGCTCACAAGACAAAATGTTCACCACTCATTATGAAAGAAATGCAAACCAAAGCTACAATGATGCATCACCTCACACTTGCCAGAAAGACTATCATAAAAAAATCTAGAAACAATAAGTGATGAAGTATCATGGAGAAAGGAGAACCCTCTTGCACTTTGAGGGGGAATGTAAATTGATATAGCCAGTATGGAGAACAGTATGGAGAGTCCTTTAAAAACTAGAAAT
>NW_011422686.1:0-646 GCF_000754665.1 Bison bison bison | reverse complement strand
CTATTGCTATGCAGTGCTCTAGTGGAATTGGTTTTGGAGTAGGAGAGGAGGCCCAAGTGGGAGATCGGAGGACTGCTCAAAAGGGAGGCTCACCTGTATTTACTAATAACTGATTATTTTGCTGGGCAGCAGACACTAACACAACATTGTAAGGAAAGAAAATCAGTCTTTGTCTAATTTGTGCTAGTGACAAGTAAAGCATCACTGCATGTCATTAAAATGTGTACCCAGGATGGCTTTAGTATGTATAGGACAAAGAAAAAGCAAAAAAAAAAAAAAGACAAACTTAAATGCAGAGCTATGTTGGGCAGAATAAATTCAGACTCTATACTTGTGTCCCTTCACTTCCCTAATTTTCCGTTGTTTCTAGAAGTAAAGAACGGCTTTCTAAAAGTAAAGTAAACATATATGGTTATATATTTTCATAAACTGATGTCACCGGTTTATGAAACCATGAATCCCCTCAAGTTTAATTTATTTTTTAAATTTAATTTTATTTTTTAACTTTACAATATTGTTTTGGCTTTGCCATATATCAAAATGAATCCGCCACAGGTATACATGTATTCCCCATCCTGAACCCTCCTCCCACCTCCCTCCCCATACCATTCCTCTGGGTCGTCCCAGTGCACCAGCCCCAAGTAAT
>NW_011422685.1:0-603 GCF_000754665.1 Bison bison bison | reverse complement strand
TTCCATTCCACATGAGACCCAGTGAGAATCCAGGCCCTGCCCACTGCATTGAGTGTGCAGCAACTATATCAACGGTAATGCCGGTGAACAATGCGATTCCTGAATCCACTCCGTTGGCTACTGACTGTGTGTGCTGGTGGTCTGGAAACTAGACCTGGAAGCTTTCTGGATGATTGCAAATGACACCAAAGTCTGAGGACGATGGAAGATCTTCACATTTCTGCAAGAGCCACACACCTCCAGAAGGAACCACAAGACTTGCCTGAAATGGTCAAGGTATAAGTATTGGACTCAACGTTGGAAGGTCTCCACCTTTGCTATGGAAGTCAAACGATCTTTCTTTGAAATGAAAATGGAGCCTACTGAACGTTCACATTCTTCTAGAGCATTTGAAAAGCCCTAACTTGTAGAAATCTGCTGTACGAGTTCCTTGAAAGCAAGACCCTCTATGTATGGATATGTCTTCATGCCTTAGATTGTGCCTCGAATATAGTGTACCCATCAACCCAGGAAAGGAAAGAATTGACTCGCCAAATATACAAAGAGATCAAAAGTGCCGAGCCAAGTGACCCCTTGAGGCTTCCAAGAGCTTTTCTGTCTTTC
>NW_011422684.1:0-558 GCF_000754665.1 Bison bison bison | reverse complement strand
CTATTTTGTATCTCTCTGGGTAAGTGAAAGTTGCTTAGTCATGTCTGACTTTTGTCAATCCCATGGATCATACAGTGTATGGAATTTGTAATCTTCAGGCCAGAATACTGGAATAGATAGCCTTTCCCTTCTCCAGAGGATCTTCTCAACCCAAGGCTCAAACACATTGTGTGCAGGTCTCACACATTGCAGGAGGATTCTTCACGTGCTGGGCCACAAGGGAAGCCCAAGAATACTACAGTGGGTAGCCTATCCCTTCTTCAGGGGATCTTCCTGACCCAGGAATTGAACAGGAGTCTCCTACATTGAAGGTAGCTTCTTTACCAATTGAGCTATCAGGGAAGCCCTTTGTCTTCTTATGCAAATTTATTTCTAGTTATTTTATTCCTTTCATTGCAATGATGAACAGGATTATTCCTTAATTTCTCTTTCTGAATTTTCATTGTTAGTGTATAGGAATATAAGGGTTTCTGTGTATTAATTTTATACCCTGCACATTTACTCTATTCATTGATTAACTCCAGTAATTTTCTGGTGGCATCTCTTGGGTTTTCTGTG
>NW_011422683.1:0-858 GCF_000754665.1 Bison bison bison | reverse complement strand
CCCTTAACAACCATTATTCTTTTATTGGTATATGGGCTGTGTATCTTAAAATTGTCTGGGGTCCTTTGTCTCCAAAAGCTTAGACAAATGGGGGTCCCTCAGGGTTATGAACAATTCTGTCAGGGCTGACCGAACTGAGGGCGGCAGAAGTTCTGCTCCTCTACCCGCAGTCAGGACGACTACCACATGAAGCAAGGAGCAGTGACACAAAATGAACCCCACCAAAGCCCCTCAGTGCTCTTCAAGCATCGGGAGCAGCACAAAAGGCAGAGAAGGGAGTTTCACCGGCATAGCCCACTGTGGCTCCTCAGGAAAAAAAAAGTGGGAATCTGGATCATAAGGTATAACCTTAGTCTAGTTTTACTTGCCTGTAGAGGGCTGTATAGAGAGGCCTTGAGCCTACAGTGTCGGATTCGAGTTCCCAGAACAGAACCGCAGCTCAGACACCTCCGCTCAAAACGCCACACAGCGATTCAAGATGCGGCAGGGGCAGCCAGGAGCCTTGTAGACTCTGGCCCATCCGGAGCGTGAGCAGCACGAGCCACGCGAGAGCTGCCGTTCCCTCCCACCCCCCCCACTCCCCCCACTCCCCCCCCCCCGCCCCGAAACGAGATCCCTGTAATGCAGCCCTGCCCGCTACCTATCAAGGAGACAATGTAGCTCACAGGTCTCTTTCCTTTAATCAAAGAATAAAACTGTCCTTTGCTTCTGAATTGAACCTGGTCTCAGTCTATTGGCAAGACTGACACTGGGCAGGAGCACCCCTGTTGAGACCTGACTCAGAAGGGTTGGTAATACTTCCATACTTGCTTGTGATGATCCAAGGCTTCTAGTTTCCAGTAGCAATTACATTTTTTT
>NW_011422682.1:0-652 GCF_000754665.1 Bison bison bison | reverse complement strand
AATCCCATGCACAGAGGAGCCTGACGGGCTTACAGTCTATGGGGTCACAAAGAGTTGGATACGACTGAAGTGACCTAGCACCAGTACACATATATATGGCAGGCCATAAAACAAGCCTCAACAAATGTTAAAGACCTGAAATCATACAGGGTGTATTATTTAATCATAATGGAGTCAAACTAAAACTCATCAACAGTAAAACAACAGTAGGAAAAATACTCAAAATACTTAGAAATTAAGACACACACTTTTAAATAACACATGGATTAAAAAGGAAGTCTCAAAGCAAAATTCTTTTAAGAATACACAGAACTGAATAAAAATACAACATATGCAAATATGGGAGGCCTATCTTAAGCCATGCTTAAAGGATAATTTATAGTACCTAAAACATCAGAGATGATAATAGGTATCAATAATCTGGATTCTTATCAAAAATAAATCAATAAAAACCTAGAAAAACAAGAGCAGTATAAACACAAAGCAAGAGGGAAAAATAAAGTATCAAAGATAAGAGCAGAAATAAATACCATTCAAAACAGGAAGACAATACAGGAAAATCAGTGAAACAAAAAGCTGGTTTCTTCAATAAAGCTATAAAACCTTTATCAGGACTGACAAAGATACAAGATGAAAACACATAAATCAGCAA
>NW_011422681.1:0-569 GCF_000754665.1 Bison bison bison | reverse complement strand
ACAGGCAGTTGTGCCTTCTGGGCATCTGGAGAGAAGGGCGGCATTTCCACTCTGCAGTCAGAGATGGAACTGAGAAGAGCCCCAGATGAATACAATGGCCCAGAAGCCACAGGGCGTTTCAAGCAGGAAAGGGTGCTCTGCAGTGTTCCAGATGGACAAGCTTATCTGCTGGGAATGAGGAGGAATTTGGAGGTCTGGAGAGATTGGGGGAAACTGCTCATAATAATCATAGAGAAAGGAGGAGTGAATTTACTTGAGAAGTACAGTAAGGCAGTCTGGAGGACCATCTCGAGGGTACACTGTGCTCCGTTGCTCTGGAGACTGTCTGCTGTGGACTTTGTGCCGCCGTGTTGACTGCTCAGGCCTCAGGTCTGGGCAGAGAGGAAGTGAAGAACAGTTGATCCAGGGTGAGTGTTTTCAGGGACAGATGATGAAAAGGGAGAGGCTGCTAGAGTTTGAAGAATCTTGGCCAAGGAGAGGGAGGAGGTTCTTGCAGATGAGGGTGCTAGAGACATGGGGGCTGATGCCGGGACCTCACAGCAGATTTCTGCTTGTTGGAAGAATGAAAA
>NW_011422680.1:0-651 GCF_000754665.1 Bison bison bison | reverse complement strand
GCCTGTCAGTCCTGATCACGCCTGAGACACGTGATCAGTGCATGATAGCCACGTGATCAGTTGCATAGCTCCAGTCACGTGATCTGGACTTGATCAGCCACGTGATTAGTGCCTGCAGAGGCAATTGATCAGGGCCTGCTGAGCTGCGTGATTCCTCCGGGCTCATCTGCATGACAATGCCCAGCTGAGCTTCGTGATTCCTGTCTGCTCATCTGCTTGACAATTGCCAGCTGACCTGCGTGATTCCTGCCTGGTCACCTGCTTGATATTTGCAGTTTAGCAGCATGATTCGTCACAGCTGAGCTCCATGCTTATTGCCTGCTGATTGCGTGGTTCGTGTGTGCTCAGCTCTTTGAGTATTGCCTCCTGAGGTCCCTGTTCGGGGCGCCACCTGCCGGGGACCAGCCCCAGCTGATCCAGGGTATTCGAAGGAGAGATGACCTAGGCGACTATTTATATGCTCATCAGAGATGTCAAGAATAAGAGTATGAGGATAGCTCAGTAGGAAAATTCGGTGGAGAAAAGGGACTGAGTAGCTTGGTTTACGCGGGAGACCAATCAAACTTCAAGACAAGAAGTTTGCACCACTGCCATAGGCCGCAGGCGCCTTCTCGAATTGCGGAAGGTGCCTCACCCTAGACAACTTTCGAG
>NW_011422679.1:0-783 GCF_000754665.1 Bison bison bison | reverse complement strand
TCTCTCTGTCAAAGAGTTAACTTACAGCTCCAATTCATAAAGTTCCTTGTCATTCTTCCCTTTAACTTCCAGTTGAGTCTCCATCTGGAGAGACGGAACCCACCACGCTTACTAATTATGCCTGGGCTGCTAAGACCCACTCGAGAAGGTGTCTACGGTGAGGCACCTTCCGCTCTTCGAGAGGGCGCCTGCAGCCTACGTAAGTGGTGCAAACTTCTTGTCTTGAAGTTTGATTGGTCTCCCGGTAAACCAGCTACTCAGTCTCTTTCTCCACCGAATTTTCCTACTGAGCTATCCTCATACTATTATTCTTGACATTTCTGATTAGCATATAAATTGTCGCCTTGGCCATCTCTCCTTCGAATACCCTGGATCAGCTGGGGCTGGTCCCTGGCAGGTGGAGCCCGAACAGGGACCTCAGGAGGCAATACTCAAAGAGCTGAGCAGACACGAACCACGCAATCAGCAGGCAATAGCATGGGCTCAGCAGTGACGAATCATGCTGCTCAACTGGCAATAATCAAGCAGGTGAGCAGGCAGGAATCACGCAGCTCAGCTGGCAATTGTCAAGCAGATGAGCCGACAGGAATCACGCAGCTCAGCTGGCAATTGTCATGCAGATGAGCCGGCAGGAATCACGCAGCTCAGCAGGCCCTGATCCCGTGACTCTGCAGGCACTGATCACTTGGCTGATCAAGTCCAGATCACGTGACTGAGCATGCACTGATCACCTGGCTATCATGCACTGATCAGGTGACTGCGCATGCACAGAGGACGTGGCTG
>NW_011422678.1:0-621 GCF_000754665.1 Bison bison bison | reverse complement strand
GCCTTATGATCCCGCAATCCCACTGATGGGCATACACACTGAGGAAACCAGAATTGAAAGAGACACGTGTACCCCAATGTTCATCGCAGCACTGTTTATTATAGCCAGGACATGGAAGCAACCTAGATGCCCATCAGCAGATGAATGGATAAGAAAGCTGTGGTACATATACACAATGGAATATTACTCAGCCATTAAAAGGAATACATTTGAATCAGTTCTAATGAGGTGGATGAAACTGGAACCTATTATACAGAGTGAAGTAAGCCAGAAAGAAAAACACCAATACAGTATACTAATGTGTATATATGGAATTTAGAAAGATGGTAACAATAACCCTGTATACGAGACAGCAAAAGAGACACTGATGTATAGAACAGTCTTTTGGACTCTGTGGGAGAGGGAGAGGGTGGGATGATTTTGGAAAATGGCATTGAAACATGTATAATATCATATATGAAACGAGTCACCAGTCTAGGTTCTATGCACGATACTGGATGCTTGGGGCTGGTGCACTGAGACGACCCAGAGGGAGGGTATGGGGAGGGAGGAGGGAGGAGGGTTCAGGATGGGGAACACATGTATACCTGTGGCGGATTCATTTTGATATATGGCAAAACC
>NW_011422677.1:0-533 GCF_000754665.1 Bison bison bison | reverse complement strand
GGAATGCCGAGAGGCCCCTCCCACCTCCAGTTTCCCTGACTTCTCAGAGCCACCATGAGAAGCCCCCTGAGGTCACCTGCACAAGTCGAGGGACCCCAGGGTGTCCTGCCTCAACCCGAGAAAGACCTCGATAGAACAGGAACAAAACGAAAAATTAAATGTGATATGAGCTTTTAGATAAACTATGAACACTAATTACCGTCGAAAATATCTGCCTATGAGACTCTTGATTGAAGGCAGAGGAGAAGGGGACGACAGAGGATAAGTTGGTTGGATGGCATCACTGATTCGATGGACATGAGTTTGAGAAAGCCCCTGGAGTTGGTGATGGACACGGAAGCCCGGCGTCCTGCAGGCCACGGGGTCCCAAAGAGTCAGACACGGCTGAGCAACTGAACGGAACTGAACTTACAATCGTTTGTCCAGGTGTTTTGGTTACCCGAGTTTCTATCCTGTGCTAAACTAAGTGACGACAGTGTACTGAAGAGCTGGGTCATTTCCAAATAAATTAAAGTTCTGAAACATTCACGCCT
>NW_011422676.1:0-500 GCF_000754665.1 Bison bison bison | reverse complement strand
TTTCAAGGGAGTGAATGATCTTGGCACTTCCCTTCACTAAGAAGAGAATCATTGAAATGCCTTTTCCCAGGTCAGTATATTTGGACGTTTCCACACAGTACCTTGGGTGTCAACACACTTAGACATCTACATGAGAAAAAAAAATACTATAAAACCCAGCAGATAGGCATCTATCTTTCCCATTAACTGAAAGTCGCTCAGTCGTGTCCTACTCTTTGCAACCCCATGGAGTATACAGTCCATGGAATTCTCCAGGCCAGATACTGGAGTGAGTAGCCTTTCCCTTCTCCAGAGGATCTTCCAAACCCAGGAATTGAACGGGTGTGTCCTGCATTGCAGGTGGATTCTTTACCACCTATCAGGGAAGTCCTCTTTCCCATTGGGCATACATTTTTAGTTTGAAAATGCTTTTAGAGTTACTATATAGAAAAATAATTTTATTTGATAATTGTGTTTCATAAAATCTTCAAATACACAGGCACAGGGTAAAAATGTTGAAA
>NW_011422675.1:0-617 GCF_000754665.1 Bison bison bison | reverse complement strand
AAAAACTTATTTAAATACTACCATTAATATTATAAAGAGACCTTCACAATTACAAAGTACACATAACTGTCTGTGAATTCAGTAGGTATGCACATAATTAAGACTAACAATTAATAAAAAGGACTAGCATTGACTGTTTCTTGTACCCAGCAGTTGACATATCTCATTTAAACATTAAAACTCTGGACAAGTACGTATTAGTAGGCTCATTGTATAATCAGGGCCAATATGGCTCACAGTTCAACTAATCTGCTTAAAATATCAGAATTAGTCAGTGACAGTGTCAGAATTCAAAACCTTTGTCTATTTAAAAAAATGGTTCACATTCTGTACACTACCACACTGATGATCTCCAGTTGTTTATTTCATAAATCAAAAAATTATAAGCAAACCGCAAAATCTTGTGTACTGACACAGTTTCCAACGTCTGATTTGCAAAGTAGGGATTACCTTTAACCATTAAAGTGCAGTAACAAATGCAAATAGTACTTAACATACGCCAGGTACTATTTTAAGTGATTTACATGTATTAACTCATCTACTCTGCAGTACTATGAAATAGGTGCTATTGTCTGCATTCTACAGATCAAAAAGTTAAGCATGGACAGGTTAAGTAA
>NW_011422674.1:0-635 GCF_000754665.1 Bison bison bison | reverse complement strand
TTTCGTGACATTGTACAGAAGACAGGGATCAAGACCATCCCCATAGAAAAGAACTGCAGAAAAGCAAAATGGCTGTCTGAGTAGGCCTTACAAATAGCTGTGAAAAGAAGAGACGCAAAAAAGCAGAGGAGAAAAGGAAAGATAGAAACATCTGAATGCAGAGTTCCAAAGAATAGCAAGAAGAGATAAGAAAGCTTTCCTCAGCGATCAATGACAAATAAATAAGGAAAACAAGAGACTGGGAAAGACTAGAGATCTCTTCAAGAAAATTAGAGATACCAAGGGAACATTTCATGCAAAGATGGGCTCGATAAAGGACAGAAATATTATGGACCTAACAAAAACAGTAGATATTAAGAAAAGGTGGCAGGAATACACAGAAGAACTGTAGAAAAAAAAGAGCTTCTGCACAACAAAGGAAACTATAAGCAAGGTGAAAAGACAACCTTCAGAATGGGAAAAATAATAGCAAATAAAGCACCTGAAAAACAACTAATCTCAAAAATATAGAAGCAATTCCTATAGCGCAATTTCAGAAAAATAAATGACCTAATCAAATAATGGGCCAAAGAACTAAATAGACATTTCTCCAAAGAAGACATACAGATGGCTAGCAAACACATGAAAAGATGCTC
>NW_011422673.1:0-544 GCF_000754665.1 Bison bison bison | reverse complement strand
AGCAGCATCACTACTCTATGGAATTGTATAAGCAGGTTATTAGCTTATCTCTTCACTACTGAGTTACACTCAGAGTTTTTAACAAAATACGTATGTGTTTCTGGTGCACATTTATAGTTTGAGAAGTGTTGGTTTGTATTCCACTGCAGTTTTATGACTGATATTTTCAGTTGTCTTTCTTTAGGCCTTTTCTAGCTTAATTGTAAGCATTCAGAATGTTTTCCTCTGTCAGTGACTCAGCTTCTTTAAAATGGAGAAAAGTGAACCCCCTAAAAGGCAGTAATTCTCAGGCATATTTACATCATAAACACACAAAGACTTCACTTCAGGCCTGTCAGGTTTTAGGAAGATAACGGTATCTTTTTTTAAAGCACCACAGAGAATTCAAATCGGTAAGATACTCTAACAACTATGGGTTATAGAAAGGTTTCTCTTGGGTAATAATACCACTTTCAGTTTGAACTACAGTGTTAGAGTGTGAACAAGACCGCATTGCCACCCCACATGTTTCCTTTTCTTTCTTTGATTCAGTGCATTGTATTCA
>NW_011422672.1:0-626 GCF_000754665.1 Bison bison bison | reverse complement strand
TCGAGTTGCGAAGGAAAGCTGGGGATTTCTCTCGAGTGACTGCAGGGCCAAGAGACCTCATCTAGGCTTGTGTCCAGAAGCCAGTGTTCCTCTCCAGGGGCGACAGGGATCTCGGGGTTGCATTCCAGACGCACCCGGGGAGACAGGCATTCATCTCGAGTGGAAGCAAAGAACCCCGCTCTGCTCTTGAATCGCGACGGGTATCTCTTGGAGCTCACTGGGTGGACTCAAGGGAGTCAAGCCTCCTGAGGCGTTTGGAGAGAGGTCGGCGAGATTGGTCTCCAGGCCATGCAGGAGACGAAGGCCCTCATCTCTCGATGACGGGGGAATCTCGGGGTTGTTCTCGAGCGGCGGCCCCAGTGTGCGGTTTCTCACGAGGTACGACGGCGAGGTCAGTGAGCCTCTCGTGGGGCGCCAGGGAAGTCGGGTCTCCATGCGAGTGGCGAGGGGGAGCGCGTCATTGCTCCCGAGCCATGGTAGGGGAATCTGGCCTCGAGACGCGTTGAAGAAGGCCTCTCGAGGTCTTTCTCGGGTTGAGGCAGGAAACCCTGGGTTCCCTCGACTTGTGCAGGTGACCTCAGGGAGCTTCTCATGGTGGCTCTGAGAAGCCAGGGAAACTGGAGGTG
>NW_011422671.1:0-546 GCF_000754665.1 Bison bison bison | reverse complement strand
AGGAGGGTAGAAGTGGCTCAGAGGAAGTGGTGCCGGAAAACTTCGGTGTTCCTCTCAAGGGAGACCGGGATGTCGGGGCACTTTGTGGGTCGCATCAAGGGTGACAAGTACCGTTTCGAACTCCAATTCCCTAAAGTGGGACTTCTCCTGAGATGCTGTAGCGACACAGGGCTACATCTTGCGATGACGGGGGAACCACGTGGTCTTTCTCGAGGTGTAGCAGGATTCTCGAATTAGACGGGGAATTCAGCATGCCTCTTGTGTTGGCCCAAGGAAGTCCAATCTTCCATTCGAATTGCGAAGGAAAGCTGGGGATTGCTCTCGAGTGACTGCAGGGGCAATAGAACTCATCTAGGCTTGTGTCCAGAAGCCAATGTTCCTCTCCAGGGGTGACCGGAATCTCAGGGTTGCATTCCAGACACACCCGGGGAGACAGGCATTCATGTCGAGTGGAAGCAAAGAACCCCGCTCTGCTCTCGAGTCGCGACGGGTATCTCTTGGAGCTCACTGGGTGGACTAAAGGGAGTCAAGCCTCCTGAGGCGTTG
>NW_011422670.1:0-828 GCF_000754665.1 Bison bison bison | reverse complement strand
TATTGACCCCTGAGCTGCAACAGCAGCAGCAGCAGCAGCAGCAGCATGGGACACAGACCACATGGCTGCATAGGCTCACCCTAACAGCCTCTTTCCCCTCACTTCTGCCCCTGGACACGCTGTACCGAAGCTGAGTTCCTGGAAAAAATAACAGAGTTCACATGAGCTCTAACATCTACGATGGGATCTGTTTTCCTTTATCTGATTCCTTGCAATTTCTCTTTTCCCCTGGTCACTTTTGCCAGAAACTAGTATCCTCACTGCCTTCCCACCCCTCACTTTCTCCCTAGGCCACAGCCCCCCTCCATATACCTTATACACAATCCCCTAAGGTGTTACCTGGACCCTAGCTCTGGGAAGCAGACTCTCAGCAAAGCTGACCGTGCACTCATATACACACTCATACACATGTGGCCTTCGAGGTTCATAGCGAGTTCAATGATAAGGCTTTTCCTTTGTTCTGTACTCTTATTAAAAGTGTCTGATGATAGGCAACAGAGAAGATACCTGCGCCACCACCTTCCAACAGAATTGCGTTCCACTGTTTCAGTCTCTGGCCCTTGTTCACCAGACCCTTTCCACGAAGAGCCACATTTCCCTTGTAAAATTGCCAGACCCACAGTCAATAGGCCCCTCATCTTCCTTCTCCGTCCTCCCCAACCCCCACCCCACAGGAAGAACGTCACCCCCTGACACAACCCCAACATACGACTTAGCCCCCTCTATGAATCTCCACAGACTGGTAATTCCCACGCGGTGAACTGACACTCGTACATGCAGCTGAAGTGTTTGTCCTGAGGACCTGCCCAAACAATACACGCACACATG
>NW_011422669.1:0-612 GCF_000754665.1 Bison bison bison | reverse complement strand
GCGGGCTTCCCCTGTGCGTTTGGGCTCCCTAGCACAGCCGCAGCGCAGGGGAACCAGCCCATGATCAGTGAGCTCCGGGCAGTACTTTGGTCCCAGGTTTGGAGCCCAATGCCCGGAACGCGGGAGAGAAGAGGCTGGCTGCCGGCGGGTGCTTGCAAGCCTGTTACTGGGAAGGACCGAGTGAGCTTCCACACCGGCGGAGCTCCAGCTCTGCGCCCAGGCGCGATAGCACAGAGCCCCGGCCGAGAGGCTGCTCTGGGCTGGGCGAGCCTCCCCAAGCCCTGCCCAGCTTCTAGCGTTCGCGCCCGGGAAGGAGCAGGCTGCGGGAGTGTGGGAGACGTGACTGGTGCCTGACTGGTGCCTCAGCTCTGCTCTCGCCTTTCGGACCTAGGAGCCAGGCGTCCTTGCAGAGGGCTTAGGGGCTGGGGGTGTGCACACTGCCAAAGCCTCCCGCAGGGAGAGCTCTTTCCGAGGGAAAGGAAGCGCCCCAGGCTGCATTCCCAAGCTGGTGCTTCCCCGCCCAGACTAAGCGCCGCACGGAGGGAATCAGGGTCCCGGTGCCCCTGGCTTGGGGAGGCGGCTCCACAGCCAGAGTGTTGCTCCGTTTGTGCC
>NW_011422668.1:0-583 GCF_000754665.1 Bison bison bison | reverse complement strand
AAGTACAAAACTAGAAGAAACATACATGAGATTCATAACTTTACCACTCTTATATTGTGCAAGTATTCAAGCGTTTGTGTTGACTAGAAACCTTTCTCTGTTTATGTAATCTACTTTGAGTACATGGCTTCACTCTGACTTAAACCCTAACCCTCACTTAACAGATCAGCTTCCTCTTTTCTAGCTATGCATTTGATACCTGCTCACTTCTTCCTGGAAACAATCTAGTAAAGCTCCTTTCCAGAGTCCTAACCTTTCTCCTGCATATTCCCCTAAGTTTTCTTTCTCCTTCCAGGAGGATAAGGAGTCTACCATAGGTGACTAGCCTGACACTAGCCTGCCTATATTCTTAGGTTAGACTTCATCCAATTTCTTAGGGTTAGTGTGGAGGTGAAAGAATGTCAGAGGGTTCTTTATGTGACTACATATATGAATAATTTAATGAAAATTAAAAAATAATGTTCATAAATGGGTTATTTGGATATAAGATGGAACTGAAGAAAATTCTGTGCAGTAACTTGGCATCTCAATTATGCAGAGACTAGAACAAAAACATAAGCACAAGCCAATGCCTTATCCTGAA
>NW_011422667.1:0-651 GCF_000754665.1 Bison bison bison | reverse complement strand
ACCCAGTGAGCTCCAAGAGATACCCGTCGCGACTCGAGAGCAGAGCGGGGTCTTTGCTTCCACTCGAGATGAATGCCTGTCTCCCCGGGTGCGTCTGGAATGCAACCCCGAGATCCCGGTCGCCCCTGGAGAGTAACATTGGCTTCTGGACACAAGCCTAGATGAGGTCTACTGGCCCTGCTGTCACTCGAGAGCAATCCCCAGCTTTCCTTCGCAACTCGAATGGAAGATTGGACTTCCCTGGGCCAACACAAGAGGCATCCCGAATTCCCCGTCGTAACTCGAGAATCCCGCCGCAACTCGAGAAAAACCACGTGGTTCCCCCGTCATCGCAAGATGAAGCCCTTTCCCGCTACAGCGTCTCAGGAGAAGTCCCACGTGAGGAATTGGAGGTCGAAACGGTACTTGGCACCCTTGATGCGCCCCCACAAAGTTCCCCGGCATCCCGGTCTCCCTGGAGAGGAACACCGAGGTTTTCCGGCACCACTTCCTCTGAGCCCCTTCTACCCTCCTGATCTCCACAGGAGGGTCGACTCCCCTGCTTTGTCTGGAAGGGTTCCCGACCTTCCAGTCGCACCTCAGGATGAGGCCGGTCTCACGACGACATTCCAGACGTGGCCTCGTGGGTGCTTCCACATTGCGAAGCACCCC
>NW_011422666.1:4868-5330 GCF_000754665.1 Bison bison bison | reverse complement strand
CTTTGCTTCCACTCGACATGAATGCCTGTCTCCCCGGGTGTGTCTGGAATGCAACCCTGAGATCCCTGTCGCCCCTGGAGAGGAACCTTGGCTTCTGGACAGAAGCCTAGATGAGGTCTATTGGCCCTGCAGTCACTCGAGAGCAATCCCCAGTTTTTCTTCGCAACTCGAATGGAAGATTGGACTTCCCTGGGCCAACACAAGAGGCATCCTGAATTCCCCGTCGTAATTCGAGAATCCTGCTACACCTCGAGAAAAACCACGTGGTTCCCCCGTCATCGCAAGATGTAGCCCTGTGCCGCTACAGCGTCGCAGGGAAGTCCCACTTTAGGAATTGGAGTTCGAAATGGTACTTGTCACCCTTGATGCGACCCAGAAAGTGCCCCGACATCCCGGTCTCCCTCGAGAGGAACACCGAAGTTTTCCGGCACCACTTCCTCTGAGCCTCTTCTACCCTCCTGA
>NW_011422666.1:0-593 GCF_000754665.1 Bison bison bison | reverse complement strand
CCGCTCGACAAGTGGCCTGTCTCCCCGGGAACACCTCGAAAGGCAAGCGGAGCTCCATGCCTCAACCCAAGACGAGGCCTGACTCTCCTGTCCCAAGTCTGCAGGGACCTTGCGATCGGAGTCTGAAGTCAGAGGAACCCTGAGGTTCCTGCCTCAACTGGAGATGAGGCCCTCTTCCAATGCACCAAACCCAGTGGAGTGCCGAGAGGCCCCTCCCACCTCCAGTTTCCCTGACTTCTCAGAGCCACCATGAGAATCCCCCTGAGGTTACCTGCACAAGTCAAGGGAAGCCAGGGTTTCTGCCTCAACCCGAGAAAGACCTCGAGAGACCTTCTTCAACACGTCTCGAGGCCAGATTCCCCTACCATGACTCGAGAGCAATGACGCGCTCCCCCTCGCCACTCGCATGGAGACCCGACTTCCCTGGCGCCCCACGAGAGGCTCACTGACCTCGCCGTCGTACCTAGGGAGAAACCGCACCCTGTGGCCGCCGCTCGAGAACAACCCTGAGACTCCCCCATCATCGCGAGTTGAGGGCCTTCGTCTCCTGTATGGCCTAGACGACCAATCTCTCGACCTCTCTCCAACGCCTC
>NW_011422665.1:0-510 GCF_000754665.1 Bison bison bison | reverse complement strand
AACCCACTCCAGTACTCCTGCCTGGAAAATTCCATGGACAGAGGAGTCTGGTGGGCTACAGTCCACAGGGTCATAAAGAGTCAGACGTGACTGAAGCGACTTAGCACACATGCACACACATACATATTTTCATTCTTTTCTACATATACGTTATCACAGAATATCATTATCTATTTTATATATAGCAGTGTGTGTGTGTCAATCCCAAGCTCCCAATTTATTCCCCCTACCTTCCCCTTCGGTGACAAGATTGTTTTTGAAATCTGTGAGTCTGTTTTATAAGTGAATTCATATCATTTTTTATCAGATTCTTCATATGAGTGATATCATAGGACATTTGTCTTTTTCTGTATGACTTACATCTAAGAGCATTAAATTTTAAATGTTTAAAATGCATTTTTCTAATCCTGTCTTGACATCTCTCCATCCTGTAAACTCCCAGGTTGCCTTAGACGCGGCATTGGCCTGGATGCCTCATGTCCTCTGACTGGCCCCGCCGCACGCAAAGCA
>NW_011422664.1:0-516 GCF_000754665.1 Bison bison bison | reverse complement strand
CATTATTAATGTATAGGAGTGCAAGGGATTTCTGTGTGTTGATTTTTATATCCTGCAACTTTACTATAATCATTTGATTAGTTCTAGTAATTTTCTGATGGAGTCTTAGGGTTTTCTATGTAGAGTATCATGTCATCTGCAAACAGTGAGAGTTTTACCTCTTCTTTTTCCAGTTTGGATTCCTTTTATTTCTTTTTCTGCTCTGATTGCTGTGGCCAAAACTTCCAAAACCATGTTGAATAGTTATGGTGAAAGTGGGCACCCTTGTCTTGTTCCTGACTTTAGAGGAAATGCTTTCAATTTTTCACCATTGAGGATAATGTTTGCTGTGGGTTTGTCATATATAGCTTTATTATGTTGAGGTATGTTCCTTCTGTTCCTGCTTTCTGGAGAGTTTTCTTTTTTATCATAAATGGATGTTGAATTTTGTCAAAGGCTTTCTCTGCATCTATTGAGATAATCCTATGGTTTTTATTTTTCAATTTGTTAATGTGGTGTATAACATTGATTGATTTG
>NW_011422663.1:0-549 GCF_000754665.1 Bison bison bison | reverse complement strand
CAGGGCCAATAGACCTCATCTAGGCTTATGTCCAGAAGCCAATGTTCCTCTCCAGGGGCGACCGGGTCCGGGTGCATCCAGACGCACCCGGGAGACAGGCATTCATCTCGAGTGGAAGCCAAGTAACCCCGCTCTGCTCTCGAGTCGCGACGGGTATCTCTTGGAGCTCACTGGGTGGACTAAAGGGAGTCAAGCCTCCTGAGGCGTTTGGAGAGAGGTCGCGAGGTTGGCCTCTAGGCCATGCAGGAGACGAAGGCCCTCATCTCCGCGATGACGGGGGAGTCTCGGGGTGGTTCTCGAGCGGCGGCCCCAGGGTGCGGTTTCTCACGAGGTACGACGGCGAGGTCAGTGAGCCGCTCGTGGGGCGCCAGGGAAGTCGGGTCTCCATGCGAGTGGCGAGGGGGAGCGCGTCATTGCTCTCGAGTCATGGTAGGGGAACCTGGCCTCGAGACGTGTTGAAGAAGGTCTCTCGAGGTCTTTCTCGGGTTGAGGCAGGGAACCCTGGCTTCCCTCGACTTGTGCAGGTGACCTCAGGGGGCTTCTCATGGT
>NW_011422662.1:0-664 GCF_000754665.1 Bison bison bison | reverse complement strand
GCAAGCTTACTCCCAAATGATCTGCACTTGAAGACTCAGCACCCGCTGGATTTCAGGGGTCCTCACTGTGGATCTTCATGCTGAACCCCAGGAGCTTTTTCTAGGCAGGGGCTCATGCTTTCTTAAACCAGGTCAGGGGTGTCAGGTCACACCCTGGTCCCCATCCTTCTGCCTTCCTCACTCACTCTCTGTCTTCTCTCTCCTTCCTCTTTTCACCACCAAGATTATATCTCAAGCTTTCCTTCCCACTGCCTTTACAGCCCTGTGCACACAGATACATAGAAGGAGGGAGGGTTTCAGAGTAGAAATATGTGTATTTCCATTCCTTATAAGGTAACAGAGTCACTGAATTAGAACAAAAATGAAGTTCACTGATGAACGTGATCTCAAGTGTTGTAACCAGATATAACATCAAAAACACTGTTCTTATCAAATCAACATGTGTTCACCTTAAATTTACACAATATGTGTCCATTACATCTCAATGAAGCAGGGAAAAAAATACAGAACTGACCATTAGAAAGAGCTCATTTTAGACTCTTTTAAGACGGTTGATGGTGAGTGCTGTGCCTAGTTGCTCAGTTGTGTCTGACTTCTTGCGACCCCATAGACTGTAGCCAGCCAGGCTCCTCTATCCATGGACTTCTCCAGGCAAAAATGCTGG
>NW_011422661.1:0-803 GCF_000754665.1 Bison bison bison | reverse complement strand
TTACGACAGCTATTCAGTGTGCCTGTCTGGATCTCCCTGGCTTTAACTTCTTAACATCTCACCTGACTGTCACTTTAAAAAGCATCTGAAGTTCTATAGAACTTCACATAACTATTTCGGCGAAGCAATCTGCTTTGGATTTACGTAACAGCTTTCCAAAGAAAGAAAGGGCTGGTATGGGGTGTGGGGAGGAGGGCGGGCAGGAATCAAAAGAGAGGTGCAAGGATGAGAGATGCTACTTTTGGACAGAATCAAAATTACCCTGATGCCACAAATCTGTCTGAGACCCAGAAGTGACTGATTCAAAATGAGATATAAGGGGAGGCAGTACCAAAACAGGCCAAGAAAAAGGCCTATGTCAAACTCGGGGCTGAGGGATGGAATCCGGTGGCTCAAAGTTGGGAGGCAGTTGGGAGAAAAAAAAATGCATGTGATTTAAGATAAAAAACACAAAAGCTAGAGAATGCCAGTGGTACCTCCTCTCAGTAGTTGTATCAGTAAACAAACTATCGCAGAAACCCACACTACCAGGGTTTTCCCCTCCTTTTTTAAAGGTTGATCTTACTAAATAGGTAATGAAGTAATACACTTTATTTCATAGGATCATCATCCTGGTGTACATGTGACTCCACTAACATAGATCAAACCTGTGTAAGGCCATACTTCAAAAAAATAAGTAAATAAACCATCCTGAGTTAGTCATCAAGAATTCCATGAAGTCGATAGGCTGTCCTTTGTACAAAAAGCCATTTAAATCTGATTACTTCATTCTGCAGTTTTTCATTTGTTTGCTTGGAATCTTC
>NW_011422660.1:0-560 GCF_000754665.1 Bison bison bison | reverse complement strand
CTGGAACTCTCTTGCTTTTTCAATGATCCTGCGGATGTTGGCAATTTGATCTCTGGTTCCTCTGCCTTTTCTAAAACCAGCTTGAACATCAGGAAGTTCATGGTTCACATATTGCTGAAGCCTGGCTTGGAGAATTCTGAGCATTACTTTACTAGCATGTGAGATGAGTGCAATTGTGTGGTAGTTTGAGCATTCTTTGGCATTGCCTTCCTTGGGATTGGAATGGAAACTGACCTTTTCCAGTCCTGTGGCCACTGCTGAGTTTTCCAAAATTGCTGGCATATTGAGTGCAGCACTTTCACAGCATCATCTTCCAGGATTTGGAATAGCTCAACTGGAATTCCATCACCTCCACTAGCTTTGTTCGTAGTGATGCTTTCTAAGGCCCACTTGACTTCACATTCCAGGATGTCTGGCTCTAGGTCAGTGATCACACCATCGTGATTATCTGGGTCATGAAGATCTTTGTACAGTTCTTCTGTGTATTCTTGCCATCTCTTCTTAATATCTTCTGCTTCTGTTAGGTCCATACCATTTCTGTCCTTTATCGAGCCCATCTT
>NW_011422659.1:0-599 GCF_000754665.1 Bison bison bison | reverse complement strand
GGGTTCCAAAGAGTCGGACACCACTGAACGACTGAACTGAACTGAATGGATGCATATGATGCCCTCTCAAGCAGAAATAGAAAAATTATAATGAATGTAATTTATAAAATCCGAATGTATTCACTCATATATATAAATGTGTATGAAGAACTATTTACTGTGGTTATACTGCCATCTCATGGAGAAACAGAAGAATGCTTATGAATGAAATTTATAAAATCCAGAGGCATTATTCACATATTAAAAAATATGCTGTATAACTTTATTAAAAAATTCATACATGATCATAACAGAAAATGTTAATTTCCTAGAAAAAAAAGAAAGAAAGAAAGAAATCACCCATGATCTCATTTACTACTCGCTCAGAATTCTGAGTTCCTTAAATAGACATTTCTCCAAAGAATACATACAGATGGCTAACAAACACATGAAAAGATGCTCAACATCACTCATTATCAGAGAAATGCAAATCAAAACCACTCTGAGGTACCATTTCACACCACTCAGAATGGCTGCGATCCAAAAGTCTACAAGCAATAAATGCTGGAGACGTTGTGGAGAAAAGGGAACCCTCTTACACTGTTGGTTGGAATGCAAAC
>NW_011422658.1:0-561 GCF_000754665.1 Bison bison bison | reverse complement strand
AGGGCTTAGACATCACCAAACACCATCCTGACACATTCATGGAGAGGGGGAGATGCTGGCAAGGCCAAATCGCTCTGGTAGGAGAAAGGGGTCATTTTTAACACTCTTAAATTACCCTTGAAACTGACCTATCACCCTTCTCATCTCCCCATGTCAAGTCTGGTGGATTACACTGCAGGGAGAGGGTGTCTCCTCCAAACATTTCCCAGAACCACCATATTCAGTGGTGTGCTCTGGTTTCTCTTACGCTTCAACCTTACCAAGGGTTTTTGGTATGTCTCACCTTCAATCCATCCAGGGTAATATGACCATATTTA
The DNA here is from genome assembly GCF_000754665.1 of Bison bison bison. Lineage (NCBI taxonomy): Eukaryota > Metazoa > Chordata > Mammalia > Artiodactyla > Bovidae > Bison > Bison bison. The sequence continues at coordinate 244 of NW_011422658.1, read as the reverse complement.
AGTCCGTGTGGATGGGAATTATCTCATTTCCCTCCTACAAATATCTCTACACACTTTGAAGACCCACTCACTTCTTGGCTACTACCAAGGAAATTTTTCATCCTACCTTTTTTTCTCCCAGTGTCTATACAACTCTCCTCAGTTTTCTGTTTTCCAGTCTTAAATCACTGCCTTCAGGCTGTCAAGACTTCAGTGAATAAAATTGCTATGTTTGGGGGGGGTCCCAATTTTGTTTCAAATGTGG
>NW_011422657.1:0-537 GCF_000754665.1 Bison bison bison | reverse complement strand
TACGGTGATCACGTGAATGAGAGGCGCTGTTCACGTGACTGTGCCATCAGTGATCACGTGGCTGAGCAGGCACTGATATCGTGACTGAGCATGCACTGATCATGTGCCGGGAGACGGGGAGGCATTCCACTCTGGACAAAGGTCATGAGGAAGGAGGTTCGGCATACGCAAATGCGGGATCGAGCCTCAGGAGTACACCCGGATATTGTCGAGCATCTCCCCCCCAAAAAAACCACAGTCTGCCTACTGTATTGCTTTGTGCTCTCACCTCTGATTTCACTGGGGGCTGTACCCCACCACCATCTCTCTCTCTCTGTCAAAGAGTTAACTTACAGCTCCAATTCCTAAAGTTCCTTGTCATTCTTCCCTTTAACTTCCAGCTGAGTCTCCATCTGGAGCGCGGAACCCACCACGCTTACTAATTATGCCTGGCCTGCTAAGACCCACTCGAGAAGGTGTCTAGGGTGAGGCACCTTTCGCTATTCGAGAGGGCGCCTGCGGCCTACGTAAGTGGTGCAAACTTCTTGTCTTGAAGTT
>NW_011422656.1:0-512 GCF_000754665.1 Bison bison bison | reverse complement strand
TCAACCCAAGACGAGGCCTGACTCTCCTGTCCCCAGTCTGCAGGGACCCTGCGATCGGAGTCTGAAATCAGAGGAACCCTGAGGTTCCTGCCTCAACTGGAGATGAGGCCCTCTTCCAATGCACCAAACCCCGTGGAGTCCCGAGAGGCCCACCTCCCACCTCCAGTTTCCCTGACTTCTCAGAGCCACCATGAGAAGCCCCCTGAGGTCACCTGCACAAGTCGAGGGAAGCCAGGGTTTCCTGCCTCAACCCGAGAAAGACCTCGAGAGACCTTCTTCAACACGTCTCGAGGCCAGGTTCCCCTACCATGACTCGAGAGCAATGACGCGCTCCCCCTCGCCACTCTCATGGAGACCCGACTTCCCTGGCGCCCCACGAGAGGCTCACTGACCTCGCCGTCGTACCTCGTGAGAAACCGCACCCTGGGGCCGCCGCTCGAGAACCACCCCGAGACTCCCCCGTCATCGCGGAGATGAGGGCCTTCGTCTCCTGCATGGCCTAGAGGCCAACC
>NW_011422655.1:0-611 GCF_000754665.1 Bison bison bison | reverse complement strand
CCAAGATCAAGATGGGGACAGCACGGTGTCCTCCAGCACACAGCGACACACAGGCCTCACTCGGCAGGGGGAGTTGGGGATGACCCTGAACGCCGAAGCGGACAAAAGAAGCCGTCACGTTCCTCCATGGCTGAAAAGTACCATGGTCCCACGACATTCCAAACTCCTCTCAAACCACTGAAAGACTCTCTCCCTCACTCGCCGTTCAAAATGTAGAGAACAGGAAAGGAGCGAAACGATGGTGGGTGGCTGGCTGGCTGGCTGGCTGGATTTCCGTGATGGTGTGATTAGGGAACACATGGACAGAAAAGCATCCGATTCACTTGTGTAAAGAATCTCTCTTGCCTTCTCGGCCTGGTGTCTTTCCTCTGTCTGGATGATTCCCCTCCCCCACCCCACCCCACCCCCCCCCCCCCCACCCCCAGCTTGAAGATCAGCCTCCAAAACGAAGCCCTTTGTGCTCTCCAGGTCCCGCCGCCACGATCTCTTTGGAGCGCCCTTCCGAAGGGGAACGTTTTCATCCACGTCATCGCCCTGAGACAGCTTCAGCCTGTCCCTCCCCCCCCCCCACCCCCCCCCCACTCCACCCCAAGCCCCCCCCGCCCCCCCCC
>NW_011422654.1:0-642 GCF_000754665.1 Bison bison bison | reverse complement strand
GCTCTCGAGTCGCGACGGGCGATGTCTTGGTAGCTCACTGGGTGGACTAAAGGCAGTCAAGCCTCCTGAGGCGTTTGGAGAGAGGTCGCGAGATCGGCCTCTAGGCCATGCAGGAGACGAAGGCCCTCATCTCCGCGATGACGGGGGAGTCGCGGGGTGGTTCTCGAGCGGCGGCCCCAGGGTGCGGTTTCTCACGAGGTACGACGGCGAGGTCAGTGAGCCTCTCGTGGTGCGCCAGGGAACTCGGGTCTCCATGCCAGTGGCGAGGGGGAGCGCGTCATTGCTCTCGAGTCATGGGAGGGGAATCTGGCCTCGAGACGTGTTGAAGAAGGTCTCTCGAGGTCTTTCTCGGGTTGAGGCAGGAAACCCTGGCTTCCCTCGACTTGTGCAGGTGACCTCAGGGGGCTTCTCATGGTGGCTCTGAGAAGTCAGGGAAACTGGAGGTGGGAGGGGCCTCTCGGGACTCCACGGGGTTTGGTGCATTGGAAGAGGGCCTCATCTCCAGCTGAGGCAGGAACCTCAGGGTTCCTCTGATTTCAGACTCCGATCGCAGGGTCCCTGCAGACTGGGGACAGGAGAGTCAGGCCGCGTCTTGGGTTGAGGCATGGAACTCCGCTTGCCTCTCGAGGTGTCCCCGGGGAG
>NW_011422653.1:0-618 GCF_000754665.1 Bison bison bison | reverse complement strand
GGAAACCCTGGCTTCCCTCGATTTGTGCAGGTGACCTCAGGGGGCTTCTCATGGTGGCTCTGAGAAGTCAGGGAAACTGGAGGTGGGAGGGGCCTCTCGGGACTCCCCTGGGTTTGGTGCATTGGAAGAGGGCCTCATCTCCAGTTGAGGCAGGAACCTCAGGGTTCCTCTGATTTCGGACTCCGATCGCAGGGTCCCTGCAGACTGGGGACAGGAGAGTCAGGCCTCGTCTTGGGTTGAGGCATGGAACTCCGCTTGCCTCTCGAGGTGTCCCCGGGGAGAGAGGCCACTTGTCGAGCTGTATTTGGAACCTGGGCGTTTTTTCCAGTCGATGCACGGGCGAGTCACTGCCCCTTCGTGTTGACTTCATTCACAGGGTGGAGTTCGGAGAGGTGTCCGGGCATCGGCTTCTTATCTAGAGGGGACCGGGAAATCGGGGTGCTTCGCAATGTGGAAGCACCCGCGAGGCCACGTCTGGAATGTCGTCGTGAGACCGGCCTCATCCTGAGGTGCGACCGGAAGGTCGGGAACCCCTTCCAGACAAAGCAGGGGAGTCGACCCTCCTGTCGAGATCAGGAGGGTAGAAGGGGCTCAGAGGAAGTGGTGCCGGAAAACCTC
>NW_011422652.1:0-653 GCF_000754665.1 Bison bison bison | reverse complement strand
TGTCCGGTTCTAGAGAATATCATGGCCCTCCTAGGTCAGGTCATCTTTCCTTTCCATAGCCCTCGTTTGATCCCTGAATTCTAGACAGCTTGGATTGCCTCTGTGGGCTGGATGGATTGTCCTCCCGTTTCACCGGGCGGCGGGAGCGAGGTCCCGGGCGCTCTCCTGGAACCGGGCGTGGGGGCGGGGCTCACCGGGAGCCCGTGGTGAAGGTGGGCAGCGCACCGGGAGCGCGCCCGGGGCGGGGCGAAGCCGGGCGGCGCGGGTCGGGAACCCGGTGGCGGCGGGGATGGGGGGCGGTCCCAGTTGTGCTCCGGGGATCCCCACTGCGGCTGGGAAGGCACCGGGAGCATGGCAGGGGCGGGGCGGCGCGGGGCGGGGGTCGGCTCCTGGCGGGGGTGGGGAGGGCTTCCCCGTTGTCCTCTCGGGGGTCGCCGTGGCGGCTGGGAACGCCCACTGCGTGCGCTCCTGGGTCCCCAAGGAGCGGCATCCAGTGGGCGCGGCGGAGGGGTGCGGACCACAGGTCAGGGAACTGGGACTGCGTGGAGCAGGGAACCACGTAGTCCGCCCTCTGTTGGCACAACCTGGCGGTCGCAGAAAGGCCTCGCCTTTGGGCTCAAGGCCTTTACCGCTCCACCCCTTTGCTGAAAGGT
>NW_011422651.1:0-682 GCF_000754665.1 Bison bison bison | reverse complement strand
TGAGCCCTTTCTCCCCTCCTGATCTGGACAGGAGGGTCGACTCCCCTGCTTTGTCTGAAGGGGTTCCCGACCTTCCGGTCGCACCTCAGGATGAGGCCGGTCTCACGAAGACATTCCAGAAGTGGCCTCGTGCGTGGTTCCACATTCCGTAGGACCCCGATTTCCCGGTCCCCTCTTGAGAAGAACCCGATGCCCGGACACCTCTCCGAACGCCACCCTGTGAATGAAGTCCACACGAAGGGGCAGTTTTTTCGTGCATCGTACGGAAAAAACCCCAGGTTCCAAATACAGCTCGACAAGCGGCCTCTCTCCCCGGGGACATCTCGAGAGGCAAGCGGAGTTCCATGCCTCAACCCAAGACGAGGCCTGACTCTCCTGTCCCCAGTCTGCAGGGACCCTGCGATCGGAGTCTGAAATCAGAGGTACCCTGCGGTTCCTGCCTCAGCTGGAGATGAGGCCCTCTTCCAATGCACCAAACCCAGTGGAGTCCCGAGAGGCCCCTCCCACCTCCAGTTTCCCTGGCTTCTCAGAGCCACCATGAGAAGCCCCTGAGGTCACTGCACAAGTCGAGGGAACCCAGGGTTTCCTGCCTCAACCCGAGAAAGACCTCGAGAGACCTTCTTCAACACGTCTCGAGGCCAGATTCCCCTACATGGCTCGGGAGCAGTGACGCGCTCCCCCT
>NW_011422650.1:0-571 GCF_000754665.1 Bison bison bison | reverse complement strand
TAGGAGGGTCGACTCCCCTGCTTTGTCGGGAAGGGGTTCCCGACCTTCCGGTCGCACCTCAGGATGAGGCCGGTCTCACGACGACCTTCCAGACGTGGCCTCGTGCGTGCTTCCACATTGTCGAAGGACCCCGATTTCCCGGTCCCCTCTTGATAAGAACCCGATGCCCGGACACCTCTCCGAACTCCACCCTGTGAATGAAGTCAACACGAAGGGGCAGTGACTCGCCCGTGCATCGTCCAGAAAAACCCCAAGGATCCAAACGCAGGTCGACAAGTGGCCTCTCTCCCCGGGGACACCTCGAGAGGCAAGCGGAGTTCCATGCCTCAACCCAAGACGAGGCCTGACTCTCCTGTCCCCAGTCTGCAGGGACCCTGCGATCGGAGTCTGAAATCTGAGAACCCTGACGTTCCTGCCTCAACTGGAGTTGAGGCCCTCTTCCAATGCACCAAACCCAGTGGAGTCCCGAGAGGCCCCTTCCACCTCCAGTTTCCCTGACTTCTCAGAGCCACCATGAGAAGCCCCCTGAGGTCACCTGCACAAGTCCAGGGAAGCCAGGGTTTCCTGCTTC
>NW_011422649.1:4900-5381 GCF_000754665.1 Bison bison bison | reverse complement strand
CTCCTGAGGCGTTTGGAGAGAGGTCGCTAGATTGGTCTCTAGGCCATGCAGGAGACGAAGGCCCACATCTCTCGATGACGGGGGAAGTCTCGGGGTTGTTGTCGAGCGGCGGCCCCAGTGTGCGGTTTCTCACGAGGTACGACGGCGAGGTCAGTGAGCCTCTCGTGGGGCGCCAGGGAAGTCGGGTCTCCATGCGAGTGGCGAGGGGGAGCGCGTCACTGCTCCCGAGCCATGGTAGGGGAATCTGGCGACGAGACGTGTTGAAGAAGGTCTCTCGAGGTCTTTCTCGGGTTGAGGCAGGAAACCCTGGGTTCCCTCGACTTGTGCAGGTGACCTCAGGGGGCTTCTCATGGGGGCTCTGAGAAGCCAGGGAAACTGGAGGTGGGAGGGGCCTCTCGGGACTCCACTGGGTTTGGTGCATTGGAAGAGGGCCTCATCTCCAGTTGAGGCAGGAACCGCAGGGTACCTCTGATTTCAGACT
>NW_011422649.1:0-681 GCF_000754665.1 Bison bison bison | reverse complement strand
GCGAGGTCAGTGAGCCTCTCGTGGGGCGCCAGGGAAGTCGGGTCTCCATGCGAGTGGCCAGGGGGAGCGCGTCATTGCTCTTGAGTCATGGTAGGGGAATCTGGCCTCGATACGTGTTGAAGAAGGTCTCTCGAGGTCTTTCTGGGGTTGAGGCAGGAATCCCTGGTTTCCCTCGACTTGTGCAGGTGACTTCAGGGGGCTTCTCATGGTGGCTCTGAGAAGTCAGGGAAACTGGAGGTGGGGGGGCCTCTGGGACTCCACTGGGTTTGGTGCATTGGAAGAGGGCCTCATCTCCAGTTGAGGCAGGAACCTCAGGGTTCCTCTGATTTCAGACTCCGATCGCATGGTCCCTGCAGACGGGGGACAAGAGAGTCAGGCCTCGTGTTGGGTTGAGGCGTGGAACTCCGCTTGCCTCTCGAGGTGTCCCCGGGGAGAGAGGCCACTTGTCGAGGTGTATTTGGAACCTGGGGTTTTTTCCGGACGATGCACGGGCGAGTCACTGCCCCTTCGTGTTGACTTCATTCACAGGGTGGACTTCGGAGAGGTGTCCGGGCATCGGGTTCTTATCAAGAGGGGACCGGGAAATCGGGGTGCTTTGCAATGTGGAAGCACCCAGAGGCCACGTCTGGAATGTCGTCGTGAGACTGGCCTCATCCTGAGGTGCGACCGGAAGGTCGGGAA
>NW_011422648.1:0-542 GCF_000754665.1 Bison bison bison | reverse complement strand
CTGCAACTAAAGATCACACATACCACAACTAAAGACCCTGAGTGCTACAACGAAGACTCAGCACAGTCCAAAGAAATTAAATATTTTTTTTTTTTTAAAAAAGGTATTTACACTTATGGTGAAGGTAGAGCTAGTTGATTTTTTCTTTAATTAGCTATATAAACTAGAATTCAAACGACTGCATGTCCCATATTTTTATTTGCTAAATCTGTCAATTGTAATTTAGAGGTTCTCATTTAACACCACCCTTCCTGCCTGACCATCTATACCCTATGCCAAGCCCATCTGTGGACAAACTTCTTACAATATGAACAGAAGTTCCATCAGCACATTTTATTGCTTAATTATAATAAATGAGTAGATAACCAGGGATCACCATATATCAGAGGAAAGCTTCAGGATGAAAGTAACAGACCTAGATTTAAAAAATAGATTGGAACTTCCCTGGTGACACAGTGGTTAAGAATCCTCACTTTCACGGCAGGAGGCATGGGCTCATCCCTGGTTGGGGAAATTCCACATGTCACTTGATATGACCAAAA
>NW_011422647.1:0-543 GCF_000754665.1 Bison bison bison | reverse complement strand
GTTTGTAGTGATGCTTTCTAAGGCCCACTTGACTTCACATTCCAGGATGTCTGGCTCTAGGTCAGTGATCATACCATCGTGATTATCTGGGTCGTGAAGATCTTTTTTGTACAGTTCTTCTGTGTATTCTTGCCATCTTTTCTGAATATCTTCTGCTTCTGTTAGGTCCATACCATTTCTGTCCTTTATCGAGCTCATCTTTGCATGAAATATTCCTTGGGTATCTTTGATTTTTTTGAAGAGATCCCTAGTCTTTCCCATTCTGTTGTTTTCCTCTATTTCTTTGCATTGATCGCTGAAGAAGGCTTTCTTATCTCTTCTCGCTATTCTTTGGAACTCTGCATTCAGATGTTTATATCTTTCCTTTTCTCCTTTGCTTTTTGCTTCTCTTCTTTTCACAGCTATTTGTAAAGCCTCCCCAGAAAGCCATTTTGTCTTTTTTTGCTATTTCTTTTCCATAGGATGGTCTTGATCCCTGTCTCCTGTACAATGTCACGAACCTCCATCCATAGTTCATCAGGCACTCTATCTATCAGATCTAGG
>NW_011422646.1:0-542 GCF_000754665.1 Bison bison bison | reverse complement strand
TGACAGAGGATGAGATGGATGGATGGCATCACCAATCAATGGACATGAGTTTGAGTGAACTCCGGGAGTTGGTGATGGGCAGGAAAGCCTGGCATGCTGCAGTCCATGAGGTCACAAAGAGTCAGACACAACCAACTGACTGAACTGAACTGAACTGATGAACACTAGGATGCATGTATGTGTTTTTTTTTTTAATTTATTTATTTTAATTGGAAGCTAATTACTTTACAATATTGCATGTCTGTTTTTTAATTGGAGTTTTCATCTTAAGCAGGTATATCCAGGAGTGGGATTGCTGGATCATATGGTACCTCTATTTTTAGTTTTTTAAGGAAACTCCATACTTTTTTTCATAGTTGCTGCACCAATTTACATTCCCTTCAACAGTGTACAAGGGATTCCTTCTGTCTACATCCTCTCCAGCATTTCCTATCTGTACACTTTTTGATGATAACCATTTTGACCAGTGTGAGGTAATATTGCATTGTGGTTTTGATTTGCATTTTTCTAGTAATTAGTGATATTGTGCATCTTTTTATATG
>NW_011422645.1:0-669 GCF_000754665.1 Bison bison bison | reverse complement strand
TCCGTGTGCCAATGCAGGAGACACTACTTCAATCCCTTGTGGGCAAGAGCCCCTGGAGAAGAAAACGGTAACCCACTCCAGCGTTCTTGCCTGGGAAATCCCACGAACAGAGGAGCCTGGCAGCCTACAGTGCACAGGGTCACAGAGAGTCAGACATGACAGCGCCTAAACAACAACAAAACGTTTTCTTCAGGCACCTTAAGGGACAACCTTGCACATCCCTAGAATGTACACACCCTATATTGGAAATGACTGCACTAAGCTGTCTCATGCCAACAGTGACACCACATGGTCACCAAGGAATAACACAATTTATGTTTTTTCCCAGACCTCTATTCTTCCCATTAAAGAGACTCAAGCACTCACAGCTTGCTTCTTTCTGTTCTTCAGTATCCTAATTGTCAGATTGGAACTTGTAGCCTGAACCTAACCAGGTCACTTGCCTGATAAACACGAATATTTATGTTTTGACAGGATTTATCTATTTCTGCTTTATTGACTATGCCAAAGCCTTTGACTGTGTGGATCACAATAAACTGTGGAAAATTCTGAAAGAGATGGGAATACCAGACCACCTGATCTGCCTCTTGAGAAATTTGCATGCAGGTCAGGAAGCAACAGTTAGAACTGGACACGGAACAACAGACTGGTTCCAAATAGGAAAAAGAG
>NW_011422644.1:0-574 GCF_000754665.1 Bison bison bison | reverse complement strand
ACGTGCTTGATTATTGCCAATTGAGCAGCATGATTCGTCACTGCTGAGCTCCAAGCTTATTGCCTGCTGATTGTGTGGTTCGTGTCTCCTCAGCTCTTTGAGTATTGCCTCTTGAGGTACCTGTTAGGTCGCCACCTGCTGGGGACCAGCCCCAACTGATCCAGGGTATTCGAAGGAGAGATGGCCTAGGCGACTATTTATATGCTAATCACAGATGTCAAGAATAGTAGTATGAGGAGAGCTCAGTAGGAAAATTCAGTGGAGAAAAGAGACTGAGTAGCTTGGTTTACGCGGAAGACCAACCAAACTTCAAGACAAAAAGTTTGCACCACTTACGTAGGCCGCAGGCGCCCTCTCGGATAGCGAAAGGTGCCTCACCCTAGACAGCTTCTCGAGTGGGTCTTAGCAGCCCAGGCATAATTAGTAAGCCTGGTGGGTTCCATGCTCCAGATGGAGACTCAGCTGGAAGTTAAAGGGAAGAATGACAAGGAACTTTAGTAATTGGAATTGTAAGTTAACTCTTTGACAGAGAGAGCGAGATGGTGGTGGGGGACAGCCCCCAGTGAAATCAGAG
>NW_011422643.1:0-595 GCF_000754665.1 Bison bison bison | reverse complement strand
TGCGAGAGAATTACCAAATTACTATACATCTATTAAAAGTCTCTAAACCCCACTCCCAAACTAATTTTAGTACACCTACCAAGTACTGTAGGTCATTTAAAAAACGAAATAAAACATACATCAGCCTTTGTAATTAAGCATTTTTCATAACATATAAACAGTGTTCAGATATAAACTGTTAACTAATATTTTTTCTAAATATGATTTATGTAATCAAGACTTTCTTAAACAAAGACACATCTTAGGAATATGATCTGTACAAACTTACAGTAGTGTAAGACTGTTCTATACATCAGTGTCTCTTTTGCTATCTCGTATACAGGGTTATCGTTACCATCTTTCTAAATTCCATATACATGCGTTAGTATACTGTATTTATGTTTTTCCTTCTGGCTTACTTCACTCTGTATAATAGTCTCCAGTTTCATCCACCTCATTAGAACTGATTCGAATGTATTCTTTTAATGGCTGAGTAATACTCCATTGTGTATATGTACCACAGCTTTCTTATCCATTCATCTGCTGATGGACATCTAGGTTGCTTCCATGTCCTGGCTATTATAAACAGTGCTGCGATGAACATTGGGGTACACGT
>NW_011422642.1:0-577 GCF_000754665.1 Bison bison bison | reverse complement strand
CAAAAGGGGAATTTGATTCATTCCATCTCCTTTCCCATTTGGCTGGCCTTTAGTCAAAGTGAAGTAGCCCTATCGGTCTCCATCACAGTAATAAAGCAAGTTAAGATTCCCCAAGAAAAAAGCCTTGACATCCAGTTTGATTTGTACTGGACCCATAGTTTTAACTGAAAAGGATCAAACACAGGGAACCTTTTCAGTTTATGAATTGAGCTAAATTTAGTTCTCTTTCCCTTAAGCTACAAAGGAGTTATCTGAGAAGAGTAAATGTAGTGGATACAAAGGTGATTAAAGCCTCTATAGAACTTTTCCTTACATTTTCCAGTTACATGTGTCTTACCCTAGTTTATCATGTGACGATTTCAGTTTTGTATCTTATCTTGCCTTGGGCACGAATGTATTAAAGTTAACAGCTAATTCTTTGTTTAATTTCCCATTTTATCAAACTAATACTGGGTTTCTGTCTTACTTGACACAGTCTGATGTGCAGGAATTTTCTCATTTATTTCATTAATTATCAGGTCATAGAGTTATCATCCTTCCTCTACTCTACCCAACAACCTAGTCTGTGATTATACTT
>NW_011422641.1:0-554 GCF_000754665.1 Bison bison bison | reverse complement strand
TGCGAGTGGGCAGGGGGAGCGCGTCATTGCTCTCGAGTCATGTAGGGGAACCCTGGCCTCGAGACGTGTGGCGAAGGTCTCTCGAGGTCTTTCTCGGGTTGAGGCAGGAAACCCTGGCTTCCCTCGACTTGTGCAGGTGACCTCAGGGGGCTTCTCATGGTGGCTCTGAGAAGTCAGGGAAACTGGAGGTGGGGGGTGGCCTCTCGGGACTCCACGGTGTTTGGTGCATTGGAAGAGGGCCTCATCTCCAGTTGAGGCAGGAATCTCAGGGTTCCTCTGATTTCAGACTCCGATCGCAGGGTCCCTGCAGACTGGGGACAGGAGAGTCAGGCCTCGTCTTGGGTTGAGGCATGGAACTCCGCTTGCCTCTCGAGGTGTCCCCGGGGAGAGAGGCCACTTGTGGAGCGGTATTTGGAACCTGGGGGTCTTTTCCGGACGATGCACGGGCGAGTCACTGCCCCTTCGTGTTGACTTCATTCACAGGGTGGAGTTCGGAGAGGTGTCCGGGCATCGGGTTCTTACCAAGAGGGGACCGGGAAATCGGGGTGCTTCGC
>NW_011422640.1:0-508 GCF_000754665.1 Bison bison bison | reverse complement strand
GAGTTCCCTAAAAACATCTACTTCTGCTTTATTGACTATGATAAATCCTTTGAGTGTGTGGATCACCACAAACTGTGGAAAATTCTTAAGAGATGGGAAACCAGACCACCTGACCTGCCTCTTGAGAAATCTGTATGCCGGTCAGGAAGCAATAGTTAGAACTGGACATGGAACAACAGACTGGTTCCAAATGGGGAAAGGAGTATGTCAAGGCTGTATATTGTCACCCTGCTTATTTAACTGATATTCTGAGTACATCATTAGAAATGCTGGGCTGGATGAAGCACAAGTTGGAATCAAGATTGCTGGAAAAAATATGAATAACCTCAGATATGCAGGTGACACCAACCTTATGGCAGAAAGTGAAGAACTAAAGAGCCTCTTGATGAAAGTGAAAGAGGAGAGTGAAAAGTTGGCTTAAAGCTCAACATTCAGAAAACGAAGATCATGGCATCCGGTCCCATAACTTCATGGTAAATACATGGGGAAATAGTGGAAACATTGGTAG
>NW_011422639.1:0-581 GCF_000754665.1 Bison bison bison | reverse complement strand
CACACGCGCATGCGCGATCGCCTGCGAGGTCAGGGGGTGGGCGGGGGCCCGGGCAAGTCCCCGGGATTGCCTGAGGCAAGCCAAACGAGCCCCAGATGGAGACGGGACTGCCGGTCGTCGGGTGTCCTGGAAGCCGAATGCGAATGCGGAGGGGCTCGCGGGCCGCGCGGAGGCAAGCCAGGTCTGCAGCGGGAGTCGGGGCCCCGGCCAGCCCGCTCCCCGCGGCCCGGGAGGGGCTGGGGCTGCGGGGGGGATCCAAGAATCGGGACGCGCGGCGGGGGCTCAAGGACCTCTTCTGGTAGGCAAAAAGCCTCGAGCACCCGGGATTCCCAGGTGGTCTCCCCATCCAAGATCCTAACCAGGCCCGACCCTGCTTAGCTTCCGAGATCAGACGAGATCGGGCGCCTTCAGGCTGATACGGCCTGAGACGGTGGCGGTTGGCTCGGGGCGCCCTAAGAGCCTTGCGCTTCGCCTCCCTTTCGCTCTGCCCTGCAGGTCGGGCCAACGGGCCGCACCTCTCGTCGCGGGGCGTGCTGTACTTGAGCCGCACGACCCGCGACCGGACTCCAGCCTGCTGACGC
>NW_011422638.1:0-622 GCF_000754665.1 Bison bison bison | reverse complement strand
TAAAGCATCTTGTGCCTCTCACGGTTGGGAGGCTGTGAGCAATCACATGTGGCCGGAGGAGCCTGTCAGGCAGGCTAGAGAACCTTCAGAGGAGTTTGTAGGTTAAAACACTCTTGTCACACCCAAGAGTTTTTATTGACTGGAGCTCTAGGTTAACTCCTTCTCCGAAAGAGGTGGTGGGGGACAGCCCCCCGTAAAGTCAGAGGTGTAGGTAAGAGCACAAAGTAGTAAAGTAGGCAGGCTCTGGTTATGGGGGTAGACGCTCGAGGATTTCCAGGGGGACTCCTGAGGCTCGATCCCGCCTTTGCGTATGTCGAGCCTCCTTCCTCATGACCTTTGTCACGGGCGGAGTACCCTCACTCTGGCCCCCAACATCTCCCCCTTTTTTATTTCTTAAAACAGCCAGATGCAGCTCAGTCGCGAGCCTCTGAATGCTCTGCCGAAGAATTCTTACAATACAAGGAAGAATGATTATGAGAAGTAGAATTAGAGACTAGGGATATTAGACAGAATATTTTTTCCAGAAATAAAGTTAGAGATGGTGTAGAAAAAAAGTCATTAGCTGCTCCAGCGGCGGTAAAATCCAGTTGAGAGTGTTCCAAGGTCTGTATTTGATTATGAA
>NW_011422637.1:0-601 GCF_000754665.1 Bison bison bison | reverse complement strand
CCCGTTTGTGTAGCGTTTCTGAGTACATTAGCTCAAAGAGGATGCTTATATTATTTACTGCAGAATGTTGGGTGAAGTAGAATTATTCAGCTGAGTTAATAAATATTTGCTAAGGGCCTACTATGTGAAGGCCACAGGGGATACATAGATGAATATGTAGTCCCATCTTTGAACCTCCTGACTTGGAGTAGAGAACTGACAGAAAACAGATAGCTCTAGTGGAATGGGATCTATGCACTAACACAGGAGGAAACACAGAGAGTGGGACAATTAATTCTTCCTGCGAGTGTTAAGGACTTATGGATTGGAGATATTTCAACAGGGCTTTATGTATAGGAATAGAAAGAGTTGGCTAGTAGAAAATGGGGGTGAACATCCTAGGGAATAGCTCAAGCAAAGACAGGAAAGCTTGGCAGGTTATGCAAGATGCTGAGTTTGATAAACAAATTCAGCTTTATGCCTTCATAAGTTTGCAGAATTATAGTCAAGTATTATTGACCCAGGCTTCACCACTTCCAAATGTGTTACCATCCTCTTAAGCAAAGTTGAAATTGACATTAACTAAAGGAGTTTGCTATGCAAGAAAACAAAGGAATTTGTA
>NW_011422636.1:0-524 GCF_000754665.1 Bison bison bison | reverse complement strand
AGGTGTACCCGGGGAGGGAGGCCACTTGTCGAGCTGTATTTGGAACCTTGGGGTCTTTCCGGACGATGCACGGGCGAGTCACTGCCCCTTCGTGTTGACTTCATTCACAGGGTTGAGTTCGGAGAGGTGTCCGGGCATCGGGTTCTTACCAAGAGGGGACCGGGAAATCGGGGTGCTTCGCAATGTGGAAGCACCCACGAAGCCACGTCTGGAATGTCGTCGTGAGACCGGCCTCTTCCTGAGGTGCGACCTGAAGGTCGGGAAACCCTTCCAGAAAAAGCATGGGAGTCGACCCTCCTGTCGAGATCAGGAGGGTAGAAGGGGCTCAGAGGAAGTGGTGCCGGAAAACCTCGGGGTTCCTCTCCAGGGAGACCGGGATGCCGGGGAACTTTGTGGGGCGCATCAAGGGTGCCAAGGACCGTTTCGACCTCCAATTCCTAACGTGGGACTTCTCCTAAGACGCTGTAGCGGGAAAGGGCTTCATCTTGCGATGACGGGGGAACCACGTGGCTTTTCTCGAGTTG
>NW_011422635.1:0-600 GCF_000754665.1 Bison bison bison | reverse complement strand
GATGACGGGGGAGTCTCGGGGTGGTTCTCGAGCGGCGGCCCCAGGGTGCGGTTTCTCACGAGGTACGACGGCGAGGTCAGTGAGCCTCTCGTGGGGCGCCAGGGAAGTCGGGTCTCCATGCGAGTGGCGAGGGGGAGCGCGTCATTGCTCTCGAGTCATGGTAGGGGAACCTGGCCTCGAGACGTGTGGAAGAAGGTCTCTCGAGGTCTTTCTCGGGTTGAGGCAGGAAACCCTGGCTTCCCTCGACTTGTGCAGGTGACCTCAGGGGGCTTCTCATGGTGGCTCTGAGAAGTCAGGGAAACTGGAGGTGGGGGGGGGCCCTCGGGACTCCACGGGGTTTGGTGCATTGGAAGAGGGCCTCCTCTCCAGTTGAGGCAGGAACCTCAGGGTTCTTCTGATGTCAGACTCCGATCGCAGGGTCCCTGCCGACTGGGGCAGGAGAGTCAGGCCTCGTCTTGGGTTGAGGCATGGAACTCCGCTTGCCTCTCGAGGTGTCCCCGGGGAGAGAGGCCACTTGTCGAGCGGTATTTGGAACCTGGGGGTCTTTTCCGGACGATGCCCGGGCGAGTCACTGCCCCTTCGTGTTGACTTCATTCACAG
>NW_011422634.1:0-578 GCF_000754665.1 Bison bison bison | reverse complement strand
GGGTGTTCGTCTCCTGCATGGCCTAGAGGCCAACCTCGCGACCTCTCTCCAAACGCCTCAGGAGGCTTGACCCCTTTAGTCACCCAGTGAGCTCCAAGAGATACCCGTCGCGACTCGAGAGCAGAGCGGGGTTCTTTGCTTCCACTCGAGATGAATGCCTGTCTCCCCGGGTGCGTCTGGAATGCAACCCCGAGATCCCGGTCGCCCCTGAAGAGGAACATTGGCTTCTTGACACAAGCCTAGATGAAGTCTATTGGCCCTGCAGTCACTCGAGAGCAATCCCCAGCTTTCCTTCGCAACTCGAATGGAAGATTGGACTTCCCTGGGCCAACACAAGAGGCATCCCGAATTCCCCGTCGTAACTCGAGAATCCCGCCGCAACTCGAGAAAAACCACGTGGTTCCCCCGTCATTGCAAGATGAAGCCCTGTCCCGCTACAGCGTCTCAGGAGAAGTCCCACGTTAGGAATTGGAGGTCGAAACGGTACTTGGTAACCTTGATGCGCCTCCACAAAGTTCCCCGGCATCCCGGTCTCCCTGGAGAGGCACACCGAGGTTTTCCGGCACCACTTCCTCTGA
>NW_011422633.1:0-835 GCF_000754665.1 Bison bison bison | reverse complement strand
GAGGTGCGGCCTGCTGGCCCTACCGGCAGGTCAGAGCGAAAGGGAGGCACAGTGCAGGGCTCTTAGGGCCCCCGGCGGCAGCCGCCTCCTTCTAAGGCCATACCACCCTGAACGCACCTGATCTCATCTGATCTCGAGGGCTCACATTTGATGGTGGTCTTGTCATCTCCTACCTCTTTCTCGTAAAGCTGGCAGCTGAGGGAATGAGGTAAGTGTAAAATTGAATAACAATAGACTGTGTGGAATCTGTGAATGTGGAGCTCTGTGAATCCGTAGGTCTAAGGAGAGACTGGCAGCTGCCGACGTGGAGTATCTGTCCCCATGACCACGTTTACGTCATCAAATGTGCCATTGACCGCCCTCCCCCCACCCGGGTGGCAGGGACCCCCACGTGGCAGCCCCCAGGCTCGCTCTCTCTGGCTCATCCACCCTCTAGAAGTTTCCCCCAGACCCTCAGTAGGAGTGGGCACTGCTGCGGGTGTGCGTTGTGTGTCCTCGTGCCCCATGTGACGTTGCATGACTAACCGCACTCTGTGTTTGCACCCTTCCTCCCGCGCTCATGGGACCAGGCAGTGTGGCGGGAACACAGGGGCTGGATTCTGCTACAGTCAGGACTTGCTCCTGATGTGCTTTGGGGTGAGTACTGGCCAGCCTGGTCCTGTGGGGGCACGGAGCCCACGCCCCAGGGAGTGGAGGGTCAGTGGGTCTCTGGAGGTTAGCCTGGGAGAACCCTCACACCAGAGAACGTGACCTTGGCGCCCCATTGCCGCCGGAGTTGTCAGAGCATGGCCAAGGCCCCTCACATAGGGACGCATGGGTATCCGCCCACAGCGGC
>NW_011422632.1:0-703 GCF_000754665.1 Bison bison bison | reverse complement strand
AGGAAGTGGTGCCGGAAAACCTCAGTGTTCCTCTCGAGGGAGACCGGGATGTCGAGGAACTTTGTGGGTCGCATCAAGGGTGCCAAGTACCGTTTCGACCTCCAATTCCTAAAGTGGGACTTCTCCTGAGACGCTGTAGCGGCACAGGGCTACATCTTGCGATGACGGGGGAACCACGTGGTTTTTCTCGAGGTGTAGCAGGATTCTCGAGTTACGACGGGGAATTCAGGATGCCTCTTGTGTTGGCCCAGGGAAGTCCAATCTTCCATTCGAGTTGCGAAGGAAAGCTGGGGATGGCTCTCCAGTGACTCCAGGGCCAATATACCTCATCTAGGCTTGTGTCCAGAAGCCAGTGTTCCTCTCCAGGGGCGAAAGGGATCTCGGGGTTGCCTTCCAGACGCACCCGCGGAGACAGGCATCCATCTCGAGTGGAAGCAAAGAACCCCGCTCTGCTCTCGAGTCGCGACGGGTATCTCTTGGAGCTCCCTGGGTGGACTAAAGGGAGTCAAGCCTCCTGAGGCGTTTGGAGATAGGTCGCGAGATTGGCCTCTAGGCCATGCAGGAGACGAAGGCCCTCATCTCCGCGATGACGGGGGAGTCTCGGGGTGGTTCTCGAGCGGCGGCCCCAGGGTGCGGTTTCTCACGAGGTACGACGGCGAGGTCAGTGAGCCTCTCGTGGGGCGCCAGGGAAGTTGGGTGTCCA
>NW_011422631.1:0-706 GCF_000754665.1 Bison bison bison | reverse complement strand
ACCTCAGGGGGCTTCTCATGGTGGCTCTGAGAAGTCAGGGAAACTGGAGGTGGAAGGGGCCTCTCGGGACTCCACTGGGTTTGGTGCATTGGAAGAGGGCCTCAGGGTTCTCAGATTTCAGACTCCGATCGCAGGTTCCCTGCAGACTGGGGACAGGAGAGTCAGGCCTCGTCTTGGGTTGAGGCATGGAACTCCGCTTGCCTCTCGAGGTGTCCCCGGGGAGAGAGGCCAATTGTCGAGCTGTGTTTGGATCCTTGGGGTTTTCCGGACGATGCATGGGCGAGTCACTGCCCCTTCGTGTTGACTTCATTCACAGGGTGGAGTTCGGAGAGGTGTCCGGGCATCGGATTCTTATCAAGAGGGGACCGGGAAATCGGGGTCCTTCAAAATGTGGAAGCATGCACGAGGCCACGTCTGGAAGGTCGTCGTGAGACCGGCCTCATCCTGAGGTGCGACCGGAAGGTCGGGAACCCCTTCCCGACAAAGCAGGGGAGTCGACCCTCCTATCGAGATCAGGAGGGTAGAAGGGGCTCAGAGGAAGGGTGCCAGAAAACCTCGGTGTTCCTGTCCAGGTAGACCGGGATGTCGGGGAAATTTGTGGGTCGCATCAAGGGTGCCAAGTATCGTTTCGACCTTCCCTTTCCTAACGTGGGACTTCTCCTGAGACGCTGTAGGGGGAAAGGGCTTCATCTTGCGATGACGGGGG
>NW_011422630.1:0-731 GCF_000754665.1 Bison bison bison | reverse complement strand
TATTGCCTGCTGATTGCGTGGTTCCTGTCTGCTCAGCTCTTTTGATTATTGCCTCCTGAGGTCCCTGTTCGGGCGCCACCTGCCGGGGAACATCCCCAGCTGACCCAGGGTATTCGAAGTAGAGGTGGCCTAGGCGACTATTTATATGCTTATCAGAGATATCAAGAATAATATTATTAGGATAGCTCAGTAGGAAAATTCGGTGGAGAAAAGAGATTGAGTAGCTTGGTTTACACGGGAGACCAATAAAATATCTAGACAAGAAGTTTGCATCACTTACATAGGGAGAAGGCGCCCTCTCGAATGGCGGAAGGCACCTCACCCTAGACACCTTCTCGAGTGGGTCTTAGCAGCCCAGGCATAATTAGTAAGCGTGGTGGGTTCCGCGCTCCAGATGAGACTCAGGTGGAAGTGAAAGGGATAAATGACAGGGAACTTTATGAATTGGAGCTGTAGGTTACCTCTTTGACAGAGAGAGCGAGATGGTGGTGGGGGACAGCCCCCAGTAAAATCAGAGGTGAGAGCAAAAGGAATAAAGTAGGCAGACTCTGGTTTTTTTGGGGGGGAGATGCTCGAGAATATCCGGCTGGACTCTTGAGGCTCGATCCCGCATTTGCGTATGCCGAGCCTCCTTCCTCATGACCTTTGTCCAGACGTGGAATGCCTCACCGTCTCCCGGCACCATGATCAGTGCATGCTCAGTCACGATATCAGTGCATGATCAGCCACGT
>NW_011422629.1:0-545 GCF_000754665.1 Bison bison bison | reverse complement strand
CTACTTTCTAAATGGCTGAACCAAACACACTCTGCTATCTGGTAGCAAAACTAGATATCAAATCTAGGTTTCCTATTCCAAGTCTTACAACCTATAAGAATATAGAAGTTCCCAGAACATCAATGTCTGTCATGAAGAAGACACTTCATAACATCCAGATGCAGTAGAAAGAGTAAAAAATAAAATTTTAAACATATACGGTAGAGAAAGAACACGCTCGCTTGTAACAGCACATCCTCTAACTTAATTCTTTCCATCCAGACCACAAAAGGACGGCGCACTAAATCTCTGACGCAAAAACACTGTGTCAAGGGGCTCAGAACAAAAGCTCTGAAGGACAGTGTCCTTAAAATAATCTGACTGAGTCTCATGCCTGTTTCTCTGAAAACAGGTCAGGGTCTATAAACCTAGAATGATGCACTGAAAAGAATGCACAGTAAATGTGTTCAAGATGAGAGTAATTCTCAGGGTTGCACTGCTGTTGTTGTTCACTCACTAAGTTCAGGACTGACTCTCTGCAACCCCGTGCACTGCAGCACACCAGG
>NW_011422628.1:0-549 GCF_000754665.1 Bison bison bison | reverse complement strand
ACGACACTATCCCGCCGCGTGTTTCCACCCGTCTGGTCGAGATGCCTGGGAAACGTCTGGATGGGGCTTCTCCCACATTTCCCTCCATCACGATGCCAACGGGAGGGGACCTGGCTTCTCCAGGCTAACACGAGCACGGGCCATATTTGCCGCCAGTAGCGGAAAGGAAAGGGAACGAAGCGAAGCCCAACCCTCAATGGCAGAAGGCACCAGGCCATTGTTGTGAGAAAGCCACTGAAGGAGGCCAAGCCCCAGAGCTCCCCGACTCCCATTCCGGCAGGAAGAGGAGGATAAAGGGCCCCATCCCCAGCCCCCGCAACCCCCACCCCCCACCCCCACCCCCACCCCCTTCAAACAACACCAACTTCCCAGAGAAGAGAAGGGAGAAGCCACGTGTGTGCCAAAGGAGCAAAACGAACAAACGATGCCCCTTTGGGCACAGCCGACTCCTGGGAACCGTGGCCCCAGCCGGCCGGTCCCTGCCGTTCTCGGTGGTGGGTGGACACGTTTGCCGTGAACCCGTGGCCGAGGCGATCCACGGATCCCCCG
>NW_011422627.1:0-570 GCF_000754665.1 Bison bison bison | reverse complement strand
ACAATACACGTAAGTCAGGTCATTATGCTGTATACCCTAAACTTATATGGTGCTATAGGTCAACTATATTAGCAATAAAACAGAAAAAAAAAATAGTTGCTGGTCACCTCCCTCCTAACTATTAAATCCAATGGCCTCATTTTCATTCTATAGCACCCACAGGTGTTTACCTAAATAACTGTCTCAAAATAATTGTCTTCTTTGCTTTCATGACATTCCTCCATATTTCCTTCTACCTTCATGATTCCTCCTGAGAACTTTTTATTGATTTCTCTTCCCTGGCCTAGTCTTTTTTTTTTTTTCCACATGCAGCCCTGTCCTTTATGATATTGTTGTTACAAATTTTTACATCTACATATATTACAATCCCCATAATACAATATTATAATTTTTTCATTAGGTAGTTATTTTCTTCTTTTTGTTGTGGTAAAAAGCAGATATAAAATTTATCATCTTATCTGTTTTTAAGTGTATAGTTCAGGAGTGTTACATATATGCAATCAGTTGTTTTTTCAAGGAATTAATAGACGGAAAATACCATCTTTTAAAATTATCCACATATTTACCTTT
>NW_011422626.1:0-583 GCF_000754665.1 Bison bison bison | reverse complement strand
CGAAAAATAGGAGAGATCACAACAGACAAACAGAAATACAAAGGATACATAAGAGACTATTACACAGCTATATGCCATAAAAATGGACAACGAGGAAAGAAATAGGACAAATTCTTAGAAAAGTACAACTTTCAAAACTCGACCAGGAAGAAATAGAAAATCTTAACAGACCCATCACAAGCACGGAAAATTGAAACTGTAAATCAAAAAATCTTCCAGCAAACAAAAGCCCGGGTCCAGATGGCTTCACAGCTGAATTCTACCAAAAATTTAGAGAAGAGCTAACACCTATCCTGCTCAAACTCTTCCAGAAAATTGCAGAGGAAGGTAAACTTCCAAACTCATTCTATGAGGCCACCATCACCCTAATACCAAAACCTGACAAAGATCCCACAAAAAAAGAAAACTACAGGCCAATATCACTGATGAACATAGATGCAAAAATCCTTAACAAAATTCTAGCAATCAGAATCCAACAACACATTAAAAAGATCATACACCATGACCAAGTGGGCTTTATCCCAGGGATGCAAGGATTCTTCAATATCCACAAATCAATCAATGTAATACACCACATTAACAA
>NW_011422625.1:0-505 GCF_000754665.1 Bison bison bison | reverse complement strand
TGAATGGATAAGAAAGACTGTGGTACATATACACAATGGAGTATTACTCAGACCATTAAAAAGAAATACATTAGAATCAGTTCTAATGAGATGGATGAAACTGGAACCTATTATACAGAGTGAAGTAAGCCAGAAGAAAAAACACCAATACAGTATACTAACACTGGAATGGAATACTAATATGGAATTTAGAAAGATGGTAACAATAACCCTGTGTACGAGACTGCAAAAGAGACACCGATGTATAGATCAGTCTTATGGACTCTGTGGGAGAGGGAGAGGGTGGGAAGATTTGGGAGAATACCATTGAAACATGTATAATATCATGTATGAAATGAGTCGCCAGTCCAGGTTCGATGCACGGTACTGGATGCTTGGGGCTGGTGCACTGGGACGACCCAGAGGGAGGGTAGGGGAGGGAGGAGGGAGGAGGGTTCAGGATGGGGGAACACAGGTATACCTGTGGCGGATTCATTTCGATATTTGGCAAAACTAATACAATATT
>NW_011422624.1:0-518 GCF_000754665.1 Bison bison bison | reverse complement strand
CCAGAAAGAAAAACAACCAATACAGTATACTAACACATATATATGGAATTTAGAATGATGGTAACAACAACACTGTATGCAAGACAGCAAAAGAGACACAGATGTATAGAGTAGGTTTTGAACTCTGTGGGAGAGGGAGGGGAGGAATGATTTGGGAGAATGGCATTAAAGCATGTATAATATCATATTCGAAATGAATCGCCAGTCCAGGTTGAATGCAGGATACAGGAGGCTTGGGGCTGCTGCACTGGGATGACCCAGAGGAATGGTATGGGGTGGGAGGTGGGAGGAGGGTTCAGGATGGGGAATACGTGTACACCCATGACGGGTTCATGTTGATATGGCAAAACCAATACAATATTGTAAATTTAAAATAATAATAATAAAATTTTTTAAAAATAAAAAAAAATAAAAATTGACCACTGAGTTAAACATTTGGAATTCACTGGTGACCTTGACAAGAGTGGATTTAAAGGAAAATGAGAGAAATGGAGATAAAAAATTCTACAAACAACTCT
>NW_011422623.1:0-958 GCF_000754665.1 Bison bison bison | reverse complement strand
GCCCGGACACCTCTCCGAACTCCACCCTGTGAATGAAGTCAACACGAAGGGGCAGTGACTCGCCCGTGCGTCGTCCGCAAAAACCCCCAGGTTCCAAATACAGATCGACAAGTGGCCTCTCTCCCCGGGGGACACCTCGAGAGGCAAGCGGAGTTCCATGCCTCAACCCAAGACGAGGTCCTGACTCTCCTGTCCCCAGTCTGCAGGGACCCTGCGATCGGAGTCTGAAATCAGAGGAAAGCCTGAGGTTCCTGCCTCAGCTGGAGATGAGGCCCTCTTCCAATGCACCAAAACCCCGTTGGAGTCCCGAGAGGCCCCTCCCACCTCCAGTTTCCCTGACTTCTCAGAGCCACCATGAGAAGCCCCCTGAGGTCACCTGCACAAGTCGAGGGAAGCCAGGGTTTCCTGCCTCAACCCGAGAAAGACCTCGAGACACCTTCTTCAACACGTCTCGAGGCCAGATTTCCCCTCCCATGACTCGAGAGCAATGACGCGCTCCCCCTCGCCACTCGCATGGAGACCCCGACTTCCCTGGCGCCCCACGAGAGGCTCACTGACCTCGCCGTCGTACCTCGTGAGAAACCGCACCCTGGGGCCGCCGCTCGAGAACCACCCGAGACTCCCCCGTCATCGCGGAGATGAGGGCCTTCGTCTCCTGCGTGGCCTAGAGGCCGATCTCGCGACCTCTCTCCAAACGCCTCAGGAGGCTTGACTCCCTTTAGTCCACCCAGTGAGCTCCAAGAGATACCCGTCGCGACTCGAGAGCAGAGCGGGGTTCTTTGCTTCCACTCGAGATGAATGCCTGTCTCCCCGGGTGCGTCTGGAATGCCACCCCGAGATTCCGGTCGCCCCTGGAGAGGAACATTGGCTTCTGGACACAAGCCTAGATGAGGTCTATTGGCCCTGCAGTCACTCGAGAGCAATCCCCAGCTTTCCTCCGCAACTCGAATGGAAGATT
>NW_011422622.1:0-636 GCF_000754665.1 Bison bison bison | reverse complement strand
ACATCAGACAACTTTATGTGGACTCCCAGAAGAGGAGACACACAGACAAAAATCAAAGAATAGCCCTCCAAATAACTCTGCCTTGTATCTGGACCAGTGGCCTCTTGACCTAAAAGCTCAGTTGTCCAGTCTGGTTCTGGTTACAATGGATTAAGCATTTTCTACCCTTCGTGTCCCACTGAGAGCAGCTAAAACTCCTGGACAGAATATGGAAAGTAACTATTGGAAAACTGAATAGCAAATCAAACTCAAACACTGATCCCTATGATGGTGAGTTTCTTTTTGTTTTAAGGGGTTTGGGAGGCATCCCTTCTGTACTGCCTGCTTGACAGTTGAGGGTCCCCCAAGTCCTGGGAATGTGAAGAAACTCAGATGGGGAAGCTCCTAGAATAAAACCTCTTCCTTGAGCCAGAGGAGGTACAAAGCGACCTCATGGACTTCTCTGATGGTCCAGTGGATAAGATCTGCCTGCCAATGCAGGGGACACGGGTTCGACCCCTGGTCTGAGATTTCACTTGCGTGGGTAACTAGCCTGCGTGCCACAACTACTGAGGCTGTACTCTGAAGCTGTGAGCCACAGGAGGAGCTGCCACAGCTAGAGAGTAGCCCCACTGCCACATCTAGAGAAAGCCAGCA
>NW_011422621.1:0-530 GCF_000754665.1 Bison bison bison | reverse complement strand
TTTTTTCTGAGTTTGTATGTTTTGCTTATAGTCCTGAGCCATACTCTTCTTTTTTTTTAGATGATGTATAGAGCAGTAACAAAAACTACAGTTAACATGAGGAATCTAAGAGAGGAGACTAGGCCTAACAACATAGGTAAAAGTTAGTTTTACGTGTGTTTCAGGCAGTTGTAGTGGTTTGACATTGTGGGTTTTTTTTTTTTCCTTTCTTTTTCGTCCTTGTGTTTTCTTTTGAAAGTTTGTCTTTTGGACTTTGTTGCTATTTGTGAAAAAAAAAACAAAAACCTAGCATCAGTTGTAACGTTACTGAGAATAGGATTGTTCTGAACACAATAAAGACTTTCAAATAAAGTGAATTTAATTTTATATGAACAGGTGTGGCAAAACATGTTGGTGATGCCCTTAAAGAACATGCTTCCAGATCATCTCGAAAGATTTGCACTATTGGAATAGCTCCATGGGGAGTGATTGAAACAGAAATGATCTTGTTGGGAGAGATGTAAGAGTAGTTTTTAAAAATTTCTTTTTTT
>NW_011422620.1:0-502 GCF_000754665.1 Bison bison bison | reverse complement strand
ATTTTTGTGTATGGTGTTAGAAAGTCTTCCAGTTTCTTTCTTTTACCCGTAGTTGAGCATTTTCCCCAGCATCACGTGTTGAAGAGACTTTGTTTATGCCATTGTATATTTGTGCCTCCTTTGTCAAAGATAACGTGTGCATAGGTGTGTGGATTTATCTCTGGGTTCTCTATTTTGTTCCATTGATCTGTATTTCTGTCTTTGTGCCAGTACCATACTGTCTTGAAGACTGTAGCTTTGTACTATAGTCTGAAGTCAGGAAGGTTGATTCCTTCAGTTCCATTCTTCTTTCTCAAGATTGCTTTGGGTATTCGGACTCTTTAGTGTTTCCATACAAACTGTGAAATTATTTGTTCTAGTTCTGTAAAAAATACCTTTGGTAGTTTGATCGGGATTGTGATAAATCTACAGATTGCTTTGGGTAGTAGAGTCATTTTCACTATACTGATTCTTCCAATCCAAGAACGTGGTACATTTCTCCATCCATTTGTGTCATTGTTGA
>NW_011422619.1:0-704 GCF_000754665.1 Bison bison bison | reverse complement strand
GAAGCCAGAGTCTAGCCGAAATACACAGGCTTTGAACATCGCTGAAGACCAACATTTCCTAGGAAAAAACGCATTGCTTAGCTCAAGGTTTGTCTGGGAAATTCTTACACATCAGGAGATGGCTCCCGAGGTGGATTTCTACAAAGAACATCCATGCAAAGGACAAGCCTGCACAGCTCTGTGCACATCTGCCCCTCCCCCCCTCACAGCCAGCAGCATTTCCAAGTGACCTCCTAAGGCCTTCGCCAAACTACAGGGGCACCTCTGGGCTTCCTGTTTCCCTCATTTTTCGGAAACCTTTTACTAAAAAAAAGAAAAACAAAAAACAATAAAAAAAAAAAACCCGCACATTTCTTTGTACAATGCCACAGTGGAAGGAACACAGGCCTTCAATATTAAGACCTAAATTTGCAAAAAACTTGGAGCTTGGTTTTTTGTTTTGTTTTGTTTTGTTTTGTTTGAATCAAACCACCACATCATTTACAATTTTTACACGTTCTAATTATTCGGTTCCAAAACACCAAACTTGTACTGCACACGGTCCCCATGGAAAGGCCCCCTCAGCAGGACAGCCACAGATGCTGCCATGAAAGGGCAGCAGGGTGCCCTCCTCCCTTGTTTTCTGCCTGGGCGGCCACCGGGTTTTGAAACCCATGCACCCTACTAAGTTTCTAGGGTGCAATTCGTGGACCCTTCCCTTTCCC
>NW_011422618.1:0-661 GCF_000754665.1 Bison bison bison | reverse complement strand
ATTAACATTATAGTTTGCGTCTGCTAGGTCACCAGCTCCCAATCTATGCCTCCCCCACCCTTCCTCTCTTGGTAATCACATAGTCTGCTCACTATGTCTGTGAGTCTGTTTCTAGTTTCACAGATAAGTTCATTTGTGTTATAGTTTATAGTCCACATGTAAGTGATACCATATGATATTTGTCTTTCTCTTTCTGACATCCTAAGTTATTATTTTTAATGCTAATGTAGAGTCAAGTGTTTACTTGACTTCATTTTCAGAACATTTGTTGCTACTGTATAGAAATGTGATTGACTTTTAAAATATTTATCTTATATTCTTCAAGCTTTTTATTAATTCTAATACCTGTGGTTTCTTTGGGATTTTCTATATATAAAAGTATGGTATCTCCAATATACTTTGACTTTTTCCTTTCCATTCTGAAGGCTGTTTTTTTGTTTGTTTGTTTTAAGCAACAACAACAATTCCTTTTTCTTACCTGATTGCTCTGGTTATAGAACTGCCAGTATAATATTGAACCAAAGTGTGGAATAGACTTCCTTATGTTGTTCCCAATCTTATAGGGAAAGCTTTCAGTGTTTCATTATTAAGTATGATTTAGCTGTGGGTCGTTTACAGGTACCCTTTGAGAAAGTTCTCTTCTGTTCTTAGTTATTAAGTG
>NW_011422617.1:0-642 GCF_000754665.1 Bison bison bison | reverse complement strand
GCCACAAGAGAAGCCCAAGAATACTGCAGTGGGTAGTCTGTCCCTTCTGTAGCGGATCAGCATTCCCGACCCAGGAACCAAACCGGGGTCTCCTGCATGGCAGGAGAATCCTTTACCAGCTGAGCTGTCAGGGAAGCCCAGTATCTCTTAAGGCCAGCTATTCATTGTAGTATCACCCTAATTAGTCTTCATGGGATTAAGGTAGCAACCTGCTAAGGTAGCAATCGATGTCCTTTTTCTACAGGACAAAACTGGGGCTCAAAGAAGGGGGGTAACACAGCTAGAGCAAGGAAGTGTGTACCTAAACAAAACCCCCAGATCCTGCTGTTAGAACTCAGGGAAGCCATATGGTGTGGCTTGTCCATATGATGGGGGCTAAGACACCCAGCCCACACCGGATACTGTGGGGACCTAACTTGGTAACTGCCTTCTTGCAGCTCTGAGACTCAAAAAAGCGATTTTCACTGGAGAGAGGAAGGATACGTCCCTCCATCCAACCCACCACATCCTCCAGGTACTCCCACACCCTGCCCCCTTTCTCTTTCTTTGTGAGGGAATAAGCGTCACGCTCATGTGACCACATTGGCTGTCCACTGTTCACGAGCTACCACCTGGAGCTGCTACTGGAGAGGCCAAGTGCCT
>NW_011422616.1:0-691 GCF_000754665.1 Bison bison bison | reverse complement strand
ATCACTGATGAACATAGATGCAAAAACCTTTAACAAAATTCTAGCAATCAGAATCCAACAACACATTGAAAAGATCATACACCATGACCAATGGGCGTTTATCCCAGGGATGCAAGGATTCTTCAATATCCACAAATCAATCAATGTAATACACCACATTAACAAATTGAAAATAAAAACCATATGATTATCTCAATAGATTCAGAGAAAGCCTTTGACAAAAATTCAACATCCACTTATGATAAGAACTCTCCAGAAAGCAAGAATAGAAGGAACATACCTCAACATAACAAAAGCTATATATGACAAACCCACAGCAAACATTATCCTCAATGGTGAAAAAATTGAAAGCATTTCCTCTAAAGTCAGGAACTAGACAAGGGTGCCCACTTTCACCATTACTACTCAACATAGTTTTGGAAGTTTTGGCCACAGCAATCAGAGCAGAAAAAGAAATAAAACGAATCCAAATTGGAAAAGAAGAAGTAAAACTCACTATTTGCAGATGACATGATCCTCTACACAGAAAACCCTAAGGACTCCACCAGAAAATTACTAGAACTAATCAATGATTATAGTAAAGTTGCAGGATATAAAATCAACACACAGAAATCCCTTGCATTCCTATACACTAATAATGAGAAAACAGAAAGAGAAATTAAGGAAACAATTCCATTCACCATTGCAACGG
>NW_011422615.1:0-537 GCF_000754665.1 Bison bison bison | reverse complement strand
TCCGGTTCTAGAGAATATCATGGCCCTCCTAGGTCAGGTCATCTTTCCTTTCCGTAGTCCTCGTTGGGATCCCTGAATTCTAGGACAGCTTGGATTGCCTCTGTGGGCTGGATGGATTGTCCTCCCGTTTCACCGGGCGGCGGGAGCGAGGTCCCAGAGGCTCTCCTGGAACCGGGCGTGGGGGCGGGGCTCACCGGGAGCCCGTGGTGAAGGTGGGCAGCGCACCGGGAGCGCGCCCGGGGCGGGGCGAAGCCGGGCGGCGCGGGTCGGGAATCGGGTCGTGGCGGGGATGGGGGGCGGTCCCAGTTGTGCTCCGGGGATCCCCACTGCGGCTGGGAAGGCACCGGGAGCATGGCAGGGGCGGGGCGGCGCGGGGCGGGGGTCGGCTCCTGGCGGGGGTGGGGGAGAGCTTCCCCGTTGTCCTCTCGGGGGTCGCCGTGGCGGCTGGGAACGCCCACTGCGTGCGCTCCTGGGTCCCCAAGGGTCGGCATCCAGTGGGCGCGGCGGAGGGGTGCGGACCACAGGTCAGGGAACTGG
>NW_011422614.1:0-750 GCF_000754665.1 Bison bison bison | reverse complement strand
ATTCCAGACGCACCCGGGGAGACAGGCATTCCTCTCGAGTGGAAGCAAAGAACCCCGCTCTGCTCTCGAGTCGCGACGGGTCTCTCTTGGAGCTCACTGGGTGGACTAAAGGGAGTCAAGCCTCCTGAGGCGTTTGGAGAGAGGTCGCGAGGTTGGCCTCTAGGCCATGCAGGAGACGAAGGCCCTCATCTCCGCGATGACGGGGGAGTCTCGGGGTGGTTCTCGAGCGGCGGCCCCAGGGTGCGGTTTCTCACGAGGTACGACGGCGAGGTCAGTGAGCCTCTCGTGGGGCGCCAGGGAAGTCGGGTCTCCATGCGAGTGGCGAGGGGGAGCGCGTCATTGCTCTCGAGTCATCGGTAGGGAACCTGGCCTCGAGACGTGTGGAAGAAGGTCTCTCGAGGTCTTTCTCGGGTTGAGGCAGGAAACCCTGGCTTCCCTCGACTTGTGCAGGTGACCTCAGGGGGCTTCTCATGGTGGCTCTGAGAAGTCAGGGATACTGGAGTGGGGGGGGGTGGGCCTCTCGGGACTCCACGGGGTTTGGTGCATTGGAAGAGGGCCTCATCTCCAGTTGAGGCAGGAACCTCAGGGTTCCTCTGATTTCAGACTCCGATCGCAGGGTCCCTGCAGACTGGGGACAGGAGAGTCAGGCCTCGTCTTGGGTTGAGGCATGGAACTCCGCTTGCCTCTCGAGGTGTCCCCGGGGAGAGAGGCCACTTGTCGAGCGGTATTTGGAACCTGGGGGTCTTTTCC
>NW_011422613.1:0-558 GCF_000754665.1 Bison bison bison | reverse complement strand
ATCACCAGCTCCAGGGGCTTGCTCAAACTCATGTCCATCGAATCAGTGATGCCATCCAACCATCTTAGCCTCTCTCGTCCCCTTCTCCTCTGCCTTCAATCAAGACTCTCATAGGCAGATATTTTCGAGTGTAATTCGTGTTCATAGTTTATCGAAAAGCTCATATCACGTTTAATTTTCGTTTTGTTCCTGTTCTTTCGAGGTACTTTCTTGTTGACAAGCTTGTGACAGATATAACGATATAGCAATTTTTACCTTAGAACAAACCGAGGCACTATGAACATTTTGTGCTTCATGTTGATGACTCTTAGACATGTCTACAGTAGAGGAGCAAAAACAAAACTACTAGATATTTCATATTGACTAGTTCCCAGTTCACGGGACTCTGACATTCCCTGAGGTCAAAGTTTTCTTGTATTGGAAGCAGTTGGGTTTGCAAGGGCTGCCTTGTCTTGAGACCATTGAAATAAGAACTCAGAACTTGAGCACTATTCAAAAAATCACAAAGGCTCACACCG
The DNA here is from genome assembly GCF_000754665.1 of Bison bison bison. Lineage (NCBI taxonomy): Eukaryota > Metazoa > Chordata > Mammalia > Artiodactyla > Bovidae > Bison > Bison bison. Next base: position 40 of record NW_011422613.1, on the reverse strand, counting down.
ACACAGACATCAAATCCAGACAGACAAAGACAAAGACATC
>NW_011422612.1:0-642 GCF_000754665.1 Bison bison bison | reverse complement strand
GCACGCACGCGCACACACACACACACACACACACACACACACACTCAAGATCAGAACCAAACAAAACAAAAAAAATTGCTTTCTTACGTTTCACATGTCAGGATGGTGCCAGACACTATTATTGGATAGTCAAAAATCTCTTTTGTTTCTGTGTAAAAGGGAGGTCCTTTCAAGGCGTGAATGTTTCAGAACTTTAATTTATTTGGAAATGACCCAGCTCTTCACGTACACTGTCGTCACTTAGTTTAGCACAGGATAGAAACTCGGGTAACCCAAACACCTGGAGAAACGATTGTATGTTCAGTTCAGTTCAGTGGCTCAGTCGTGTCTGACTCTTTGGGACCCCGTGGCCTGCAGGACGCCGGGCTTCCGTGTCCCATCACCAACTCCAGGGGCTTGCTCAAACTCATGTCCATCGAATCAGTGATGCCATCCAACCATCTTAGCCTCTGTCGTCCCCTTCTCCTCTGCCTTCAATCAAGACTCTCATAGGCAGATATTTTCGAGTGTAATTAGTGTTCATAGTTTATCTAAAAGCTCATATCACATTTAATTTTTCGTTTTGTTCCTGTTCTTTCGAGGTACTTTCTTGTTGACAAGCTTGTGACAGATATAACGATATAGTAATTTTTACCTTAGAAC
>NW_011422611.1:0-531 GCF_000754665.1 Bison bison bison | reverse complement strand
AAATATTGAACACAATGACAGCATTGAGGAGGAATATATCATAATTCCTAAAGTGGCTGTTTTGCAAAACAGTTAACCTGGTTATTTTGAATGTGTTGCTTAATACCAATCAAATTAAATCAAGCCAAATGACATCATTACTTTATGTGTAAGCCAGGCTTAGCTGGTAAAAGCTGGGGATGCTTAGCTTGGGCACAAGTAAGTAAAAAAAAAAAAAATAAGGTCTAATTCACCTTTGCAAGGAATTTTGATGTTATATTAGGATCTTCCCAACCCAGGGATTGAACCCAGGTCTCTCCCATCACAGGCGGATTCTTTAACAGCTGAGACACAAGGAAAGCCCTAATTTAAAACAACACAATATATTATTGCTCTGTAGGTTAGAAGTCTGATGTTGTACTGAAATTAAGGTGTTGACTGGGCTGTAGTCCTTTTTAAAATGTAGGGGAGAATATGATTCTTTACCTTTTCCAACCTCTAGAGACTGCCTGCATTCCTTCCTTTATGGCCTCCTTCCAGCTTCAAAGACAA
>NW_011422609.1:4600-5236 GCF_000754665.1 Bison bison bison | reverse complement strand
GGAGAGGAACACCGAGGTTTTCCGGCACCACTTCCTCTGAGCCCCTTCTACCCTCCTGGTCTCCACAGGAGGGTCGACTCCCCTGCTTTGTCTGGAAGGGGTTCCCGACCTTCCGGTCGCACCTCAGGATGAGGCCGGTCTCACGACGACATTTCAGACGTGGCCTCGTGGGTGCTTCCACGTTGCGAAGCACCCCGATTTCCCGGTCCCCTCTTGATAAGAACCCGATGCCCGGACACCTCTCCGAACTCCACCCTGTGAATGAAGTCAACACGAAGGGGCAGTGACTCGCCCGTGCGTCGTCTGGAAAAAACCCCAGGTTCCAAATACAGCTCGACAAGTGGCCTCTCTCCCCGGGGACACCTCGAGAGGCAAGCGGAGTTCCATGCCTCAACCCAAGACGAGGCCTGACTCTCCTGTCCCCAGTCTGCAGGGACCCTGCGATCGGAGTCTGAAATCAGAGGAACCCTGAGGTTCCTGCCTCAGCTGGAGAAGAGGCCCTCTTCCAATGCACCAAACCGCGTGGAGTCCCGAGAGGCCCCTCCCACGTCCAGTTTCCCTGACTTCTCAGAGCCACCATGAGAAGCCCCCTGAGGTCACCTGCACATGTCGAGGGAAGCCAGGGTTTCCTGCCTC
>NW_011422609.1:0-601 GCF_000754665.1 Bison bison bison | reverse complement strand
TCTATTGGCCCTGCAGTCACTCGAGAGCAATCCCCAGCTTTCCTCCGCAACTCGAATGGAAGATTGGACTTCCCTGGGCCAACACAAGAGGCATCCTGAATTCCCCGTCGTAACTCGAGAATCCCGCCGCAACTCGAGAAAAACCACGTGGTTCCCCCGTCATCGCAAGATGAAGCCCTTTCCCGCTACAGCGTCTCAGGAGAAGTCCCACGTGAGGAATTGGAGGTCAAAACGGTACTTGGCCCCCTTGATGCGCCCCCACAAAGTTCCCCGGCCTCCCGGTCTCCCTGGAGAGGAACACCGAGGTTTTCCGGCACCACTTCCTCTGAGCCCCTTCTACCCTCCTGATCTCCACAGGAGGGTCGACTCCCCTGCTTTGTCTGGAAGGGGTTCCCGACCTTTATGTCGCACCTCAGGATGAGGCCGGTCTCACGACGACATTCCAGACGTGGCCTCGTGGGTGCTTCCACGTTGCGAAGCACCCCGATTTCCCGGTCCCCTCTTGATAAGGACCCGATGCCCGGACACCTCTCCGAACTCCACCCTGTGAATGAAGTCAACACGAAGGGGCAGTGACTCGCCCGTGCGTCGTCCGGAAAAA
>NW_011422608.1:0-577 GCF_000754665.1 Bison bison bison | reverse complement strand
TGACCCACCTCCCAGAATAATTGGAAGTAAAAAGCAAAAATAAACAAATGGGATCTAATTAAATTAAAAGACTTCTGCACAACAAAGGAAACTATTAGCAAGGTGAAAAGACAGCCTTCAGAATGGGAGAAATAATAGCAAATGAAGCAACTGACAAACAACTAATCTCAAAAATATACAAGCAACTCCTGCATCTCAATTCCAGAAAAATAAATGACCCAATCAAAAAATGGGCCAAAGAACTAAATAAACATTTCTCCAAAGAAGACATACATATGGCTAACAAACACATGAAAAGATGCTCAACACCACTCATTATCAGAGAAATGCAAATCAAAACCACAATGAGGTACCATTTCACACCAGTCAGAATGGCTGCGATCCAAAAGTCTATAATAAATAAACGCTGAAGAGGATGTGGAGAAAAGGGAGCCCTCTTACACTGTTGGTGGGAATGCAAACTAGTACAGCCATTATGGAGAACAGTGTGGAGATTCCTTAAAAAACTGGAAATAGAACTGCCTTATGATCCAGCAATCCCACTGCTGGGCATACACACCAAAGGAACCAGAATTAG
>NW_011422607.1:0-516 GCF_000754665.1 Bison bison bison | reverse complement strand
GGAAATCGGGGTGCTTCGCAATGTGGAAGCACCCACGAGGCCACGTCTGGAATGTCGTCGTGAGACCGGCCTCATCCTGAGGTGCGACCGGAAGGTCGGGAACCCTTCCAGACAAAGCAGGGGAGTCGACCCTCCTGTGGAGATCAGGAGGGTAGAAGGGGCTCAGAGGAAGTGGTGCCGGAAAACCTCGGTGTTCCTCTCCAGGGAGACCGCGATGCCGGGGAACTTTGTGGGGGCGCATCAAGGGTGCCAAGTACCGTTTCGACCTCCAATTCCTAACGTGGGACTTCTCCTGAGACGCTGTAGCGGGAAAGGACTTCATCTTGCGATGACCTGGGAACCACGTGGTTTTTCTCGAGTTGCGGCGGGATTCTCGAGTTACGACGGGGAATTCGGGATGCCTCTTGTGTTGGCCCAGGGAAGTCCAATCTTCCATTCGAGTTGCGAAGGAAAGCTGGGGATTGCTCTCGAGTGACTGCAGGGCCAATAGACCTCATCTAGGCTTGTGTCCAGAAG
>NW_011422606.1:0-540 GCF_000754665.1 Bison bison bison | reverse complement strand
TCGAGAGCAATGACGCGCTCCCCCTCGCCACTCGCATGGAGACCCGACTTCCCTGGCGCCCCACGAGAGGCTCACTGACCTCGCCGTCGTACCTCGTGAGAAACCGCACCCTGGGGCCGCCGCTCGAGAACCACCCCGAGACTCCCCCGTCATCGCGGAGATGAGGGCCTTCGTCTCCTGCATGGCCCAGAGGCCAATCTCGCGACCTCTCTCCAAACGCCTCAGGAGGCTTGACTCCCTTTAGTCCACCCAGTGAGCTCCAAGAGATACATGTCGCGATTAGAGAGCAGAGCGGGGTTCTTTGCTTCCACTCGAGATGAATGCCTGTCTCCCCGGGTGCGTCTGGCATGCAACCCCGTGATCCGGGTCGCCCCTGGAGAGGAACATTGACTTCTGGACACAAGCCTAGATGAGGTCTATTGGCCCTGCAGTCACTGGAGAGCAATCCCCAGCTTTCCTCCGCAACTCGAATGGAAGATTGGACTTCCCTGGGCCAACACAAGAGGCATCCTGAATTCCCCGTCGTAACTCGAGAATCCC
>NW_011422605.1:0-557 GCF_000754665.1 Bison bison bison | reverse complement strand
TGATAGGGCAGAGAACCCAAGAATTTTCTTCACAGCTCTTTGTTATAAACACTTTTTGTTTTTCATTCATGCCATTAGGTATACAGTTAGGGTTAGAACAGATAGCAAAAGAGATTGTCTACCTTTTCTTCTAAGTCCGTTTGGTTAATGCATTTATTTGTTTAATATTATTTTTAACATATTTAAGTTCTTGATATAATAATAACCACAATTACTCTAATGTACAAATTGCTGCTAACTTCTGTGTTTCAATTCTTACAGCTCACTTGGTATTAAAATTATTAAATATTGTTTTTTTTAAACCACTGTGTCTCATGAACTTCCTCTGGTCAGGTAGAAAGTACACATATTATTCAATTTAGATTTAACTATTAATTCAAATAACAACCATAGTATGTGTGTTGAGTTTCTGCTATCTAGTCTTTATAACTATATAATACTATATAGTGCTTTATAACTAGACTTTTTGTTACCATCTGAGCTACCAGGGAAGCCCGGAATAATATTAACCTGGAGTTTAACTCTGAAGAATTAGATATAGTGAACTTTAAAGCTCT
>NW_011422604.1:0-688 GCF_000754665.1 Bison bison bison | reverse complement strand
TGAAAGACAAAATATTAACCACTGGACCACCAAGGAAGTCCCAAGATGACTCCTGCTATTTATGTGGAGAACATATGAAAAGGAAAAGATAGAATGGACACTGGGGAATTGTTTTCACAAAGCTAACAGTGGTCAAAGCTAGAGATGTTGATGGCTTGGGATGGCAATAAGCACAAAATGAAAGAGTCTGAGATTTATTTAGTAAATTGAATAGCTGGATTAAAGGATATGGAGGGTAAGGAAAAAGGAAGAATCCAGAATGTCTTAAAAGTTTTTGGAAGAACCACTTGCTGACATCAGGATCACTGAACAAGTCCCAGTCTGGGGGAAAAATGATGTACGAACTTCTCTGTGGCTACGATGAGGCTAAAATAAATGTCTTTGGGATATCCAGGTAGACGCACTGTGCAGATACATGTTTCTAGAGTTCAAAGAGAGGTCTAGGCTATGCATGTGATCTTAATGGTCACTGGCATGTAGAAGGCATGACTGAGATCATATAGGATGAAGCTCGGGAGTAAGCTGTTTTAAGTGGCTTTAGACCAAGCCCTAAGGAATCTCAACATAATGATTAGGTAGTGGAGGATAAGTCAGAAAAGAAAATAGGAGAGGAATATTCTAAGGTAGGAAGAAAATCAAGAAAATATTCAGTAGGAGAAGCCAAGGGAAGAATGTTTGAAGGAGTCAA
>NW_011422603.1:0-524 GCF_000754665.1 Bison bison bison | reverse complement strand
GGGCTTCAAGACATTTGTTAGCTCATGCAACAATCTGTACATTTTAAGGAAAGTTGGTCACATTTCAAAGTCTGCTTATGATTTGGTGGTGGGTAAGAATGATGACTTGGACTCAATTCAATATTGTTTACTTTGTTTACTCCAAAAGTAGCTAATAAGGAGTACAAAGAATGAACAGAAGGCAAAGATTAAAGTAAGTAGGCATGAGCCCCACTGCTTCCTTTGTGTTCTCATGGGAACACTCTGATACCAGTGGTCTTGCCATCATGGAAGGAGGCTGCCCTCAAGGTTAGATGAGTACAGCATTGTTCTCCTTTATATCAACATCCAGAAATAACTTAAAAGGCATTAGATTTACTACGTAGCATGCTACCCAGGCTGCATACCCAGGCTCCGAGGCTTAAAACATTTGCCATGCCAGCACCAGCCAATCTCCTGTTACCTATACCTCAGGACCCAAGAATGCTCTATTTATGTTTACCAAAGGAGTTTTTCATGGGCAGGTCTGGTAAAGGCCTTCCATC
>NW_011422602.1:0-535 GCF_000754665.1 Bison bison bison | reverse complement strand
CCATTTCCTTCTCCAGTGCATGAAAGTGAAAAGTGAAAGGGAAGTCACTCAGTCGTGTCCAACTCTTAGGACCCCATGGACTGCAGCCCACCAGGCTCCTCCATCCATGGGATTTTCCAGGCAAGAGTACTGGAGTGGGGTGCCATCGCCTTCTCTGTGATTTGAGTATGTGATGAGGCGATAACAGTGTGAACCAAAATGAATCCCCTTTTATATAGGCATCTTTAACAACCATATTTATTCTCTTCGTGCATTGTTAAACAAGCAGAAATTAGTTGGTGCAAAAATCTTTGCCCCATGTGTTGAAAGATAAGTGAAAAATGTTAGTTGCTCAGTTGTGTCTGACTCTCTGCGACCCCATGGACTGTTGCCTGCCAGACTCCTCTGCCCATAGAATTCTCCAGGCAAAAATACTAGAGTGGATTGCCATTTCCTTTGCCAGGGGATCTTCCTGACCCAGGGATTGAACCTGTGTCTCCTGCATTACAGGCAAAGTCTTTCCCATCTGAGCCATCAGGCAAACCCAAACAAGCAG
>NW_011422601.1:0-552 GCF_000754665.1 Bison bison bison | reverse complement strand
AGTAGTAAAGAAGAAAGAGAAGCCAGAATGTATAATTTGCTAACCTCCTGGCTTGAACATTACAAACCCAGATGTTCTGATACTTTTATTTAATTGTAAGTCTGGGTAAGATTTATTGTGAGTACTGCTTTCTGTGAAAAGAAAAAGAGGAAAGAGGAGAAAAGGAGAACAGTAACTTAAAGCACAAAAATGAATTAGTAACAAATTAGCAGTTTTACTTCTATTTTCCAAGTGAATGCTTTAGCTGACAAACTACACATGTTTCTTCTCTTAAAAAAAAATTTTTAAGTGACATATAATTTACAATATTGTGTTAGTTTCAGGTATACAATAAGGTGATTCAGACGTATATGTTTATATATATATATCTGAATATATATATTCCTTTTCAGAGTCTTTTCCATTTTATGTTACACAGTAGGTCCTTTGTAATAAATGATATCATTCTGAGAGAGTCATTTCCTAGGCAGGTTGATAGGGAGTCTAGGGGTCCCCAAGGAGAGAGGGGTCTGGAATTCTCATGGAGGAATAAAGGACAAACTTTTTTTCTTT
>NW_011422600.1:0-564 GCF_000754665.1 Bison bison bison | reverse complement strand
GTTTAGGTCTGCAATTAATCCACAAGAAGGGAGAAGTCACTGAGGCCTGTTTTAGTTGGCTTTATATAGGAAATAAATTTTAGTAGGAAGAAGTGGGAAAGGTCTTCTGTTCACTCTGATTCATGAAGGGAACAGTCTGCTTTGTCCATATTAGAGAAATGAGACGCATAACTACGAGTTACCATCACCCACGAGCGGTAAGATATCAGGGCAGTGGGTTGTCCCAGTGCACCAGCCCCAAGCATCCAGTATCGTGCATCGAACCTGGACTGGTGACTCGTTCCATATATGATATTATACATATTTAAATGCCATTCTCCCAAATCATCCCACCCTCTCCCTCTCCCACAGAGTCCAAAAGACTGTTCTATACATCAGTGTCTCTTTTGCTGTCTTATAAACACGATTATTGTTACCATCTTTCTAAATTCCATATATATGCGTTAGTATACTGTATTGGTGTTTTTCTTTCTGGCTTACTTCACTCTGTATAATCGGCTCCAGTTTCATCCACCTCATGAGAACTGATTCAAATGTATTCTTTTTAATGGCTGAGTAATACTC
>NW_011422599.1:0-612 GCF_000754665.1 Bison bison bison | reverse complement strand
ATTCGAGTTGCGAAGGAAAGCTGGGGATTGCACTCGAGTGACTGCAGGGCCAATAGACCTCATCTAGGCTTGTGTCCAGAAGCCAGTGTTCCTCTCCAGGGGCGAAAGGGATCTCGGGGGAGGCATTCCAGACGCACCCGGGGAGACAGGCATCCATCTCGGAGTGGAAGCAAAGAACCCCGCTACTGCTCTCGAGTCGCGACGGGTATCTCTTGGAGCTCACTGGGTGGACTAAAGGGAGTCAAGCCTCCTGAGGCGTTTGGAGAGAGGTCGAGAGATTGGTCTCTAGGCCATACAGGAGACGAAGGCCCTCAAGTCGCGATGACGGGGGAGGCTCGGGGTTGTTCTCGAGCGGCGGCTCCAGTGTGCCGTTTCTCGCGAGGTACGACGGCGAGGGTCAGTGAGTCTCTCGTGGGGCGCCAAGGAAGTCGGGTCTCCATGCGAATGGCGAGGGGGAGCGCGTCATTGCTCTCAAGTCACAGTAGGGGAATCTAGCCTCTAGACGTGTTGAAGAAGGTCTCTCGAGGTCTTTCTCGGGTTAAGGCAGGACACCCTGGGGTCCCTCGACTTGTGCAGGTGACCTCAGGGGGCTTCTCATGGTGGCTCTGAGAA
>NW_011422598.1:0-801 GCF_000754665.1 Bison bison bison | reverse complement strand
AGGACTTTCTCAGTGTTCATCTTCCACCCTTTCATTTTCAGTTGATCCTATGTACTTATACCTCGAGGGTGTCTCACTGTACACTCCTGTGCTTATCTAGCATTTGGATGCTGATTTTTTACCATCTGGTATTGAAGAACTGTAAGAGTTTTTTCTGCTTCTATCTTACACAGTCCCCTTGTGATTGGACTTTGGGGTCAGGATTCCTCTCCATGGGAGCCAAACTCTGACTTGTATCTGTGACAGGTATTGTAAAAGAGAGACATTCATGCCCCTTTCTCAATGTAGAATCTACCTATCTAATGATATTGGTGTAGGATCCTGGGCCTGGATCTATTTCTTGCTGCTCACCCAGGAATAGAAAGAGTTCTTTCTTCTACCACTCTCACGCAGAGTGTGTTTTGTTTTGTTTTTTTCCTGTGTCCTGAAGTTTACTGTCCTTCTTTTAGCTGTATATGGCTTTTGATCTGTTTACAGAAAGGGCTGGTGTTGGGATAGAGGGGTGGGGTGGTTTGTTCCTTTCCATAGCAGCAGTTCCCTCCCCCACATCCCCTGCATGCCTACATCACTGAGGGAAGCTCTCTCTGGTTTTCTTAATATTTCTGGTCCTTAATATTTCTCATGAGCACCTGATGGAGATCTATGGGGAAATATCTACCCGTAGTTGCAAGTCACCTTTTGTCAGGAATTTCCGAAGATTCTTTGCGATAGATAGCTAACCCTTCTTCCTGTGGTCTGCTCTCAGTCAGCTAGACTGTGTATCCCATTTGCTTTGCATGCTTCTCCCTCCTTGAAGTTAAA
>NW_011422597.1:0-588 GCF_000754665.1 Bison bison bison | reverse complement strand
GGAGTACTATGTTCTAAGTACTATGTCCTAGTACTATGATCCATCATCCTCCAACTGAGCCATCTGTCACACTTTATTGAACTCCGTGTTGACACCGTGAAGCTCCGTGAACCCTATCTTGTTTATCAAGCTGTACCTATACACCACCCTACTTCCTAAATGACCCATTCATGTCTCCATCTCATCTTTGACGATAGACCTGGTATCCAGTTCGTTTCTATCTTTACCCTGTTCCCCAGCTGGCTGATGAATAGCAAGCTCAAAAATGCAGCTGTGAATCATAAATCACTAAGTATAAATATCTCTATTATGAGCACATGCTGCCCTCATACCTCAACTCCCAAAGGCTGACCCTCTGGGAGACGTATTTCTTAATGACAAACTGAACCAAGTTTTTCTTATGACATCATAGTCAAACTCCAAACAGCTTCATATTTTCATTTTTTAAAAATCCAATGAGAAATTCCTCTCCCTTTCAACTGGCCACTCAAACATACCCATGCTTCATCAGCTTGAGATTAGTACAAGAAAAAATTTCAGATGTACTGCACCAGCAGAAATCATGCAATCAGTGTCACGGTACTTGGC
>NW_011422596.1:0-568 GCF_000754665.1 Bison bison bison | reverse complement strand
AGCTTTCTTCACAGTCCAACTCTCACATCCATACATGATCACTGGAAAAACCATAGCCTTGACTAGACAGACCTTTGTTGGCAAAGTAATATTTCGTTTTTTAATATGCTGTCTAGGTTGGTCACAACTTTCCTCCCAAGCAGTAAGTGTCTTTTAATTTCATGGCTGCAATCACCATCTGCAGTGATTTTGGAGCCCCCAAAAATAAAGTCTGACACTATTTCCACTGTTTCGTCATCTATTTCCCGTGAAGTATTGGGACCAGATGCCATGATCTTCGTTTTCTGAATGTTGAGCTTTAAGCCAACTTTTTCACTCTCCTCTTTCACTTTCATCAATAGGTTTTTTAGTTCCTCTTCACTTTCTGCCACAAGAGTGGTGTCATCTGCCTAGATGGGTAGTGATATCTTATTTTAATTAGTAATTTCCTAGGGAAAAATGATGTTGTGCATCTTTTTATATGCTTATTTTCTATCTGAATATTTTCTTTGGTGAGATGTCAAGATTTTTGCTAGTTTATAGTTTGCATTGTTGTTTTCTAACTGCTTAGTTTTATGAGTTTTTAAAA
>NW_011422595.1:0-620 GCF_000754665.1 Bison bison bison | reverse complement strand
CTGGGCAGGCACTGCTGGGGCAAAATTATGTGTCTACAAGGTGTTCATGAGAGAGAGAGGAGGGTGTCAGGAATTTCAATTAAAGTTGTCACTCACCATATTTTATTCAGAAAAGTAAGAAAATAGGAATTATTTTCTAACTTTTCCACCTCAAAATGAAGATTATAGCAAAATAAAATCTATATTATTATTTTCCTATTTGGAATTGCTGGTTTTATTTTGTCAGTGCTGGATTAAGTTATTGATTTATTGTGATGCCATTAAAAGGTTTTGTAATGTTTACCATTACAATGTCAGCCTCAGTTCATGGCTTGTTTTTAATAACTGGCCTAAAGTTTTTTGTAATTGAAGTATAGTTGATGTACAGTGTTAAGTTTCAGAGATACGGCACAGTGATTCAGTGTTTTTTAAAGATTATACTCCGTTTATAGTTGCTGTGAAATGCTGGCCGTATTCCCTGTGCTGCACTGTGGAGTGTATTTATTTTGCGCATTTAGTTTGTGCCTCTTAGTTCCCTACCTCTAATTTAGCCCTCACACTTCCTCTCTCCTCTGGTGACCACTAACTTGTTCTGTGTGTCTGAGTCTGTTTCTTTTTTGTTACATTCACTGCTTTATTTG
>NW_011422594.1:0-538 GCF_000754665.1 Bison bison bison | reverse complement strand
CAAAGACGTTGAACAAATGAAGTGAAAGAGAGACTACTTTAGATGATCCTTTGTCCCCTACAACCATGGCAGAAAGCTATCTCACTGATTTATTCATAAAATGTTCTGAATTCTTCCCATGTGCCAATGCCTGTGAGAATTGAATGATATATCAAAAATAGACTTATTCCTTGAAGTCCTTAAGAGTCTGCATGCATCCTCAATCGATTCAGTCATGTCTGACTCTTTGCAATCCCATAGACTGTAGCCCGCCAGGCTCCTATTGTCCATGGGATTCTCCAGACAAGAATACTGGAGTGGGTTGCCATGCCCTCCTCCAGGGAATCTTCCCCACCCAGGAACTGAACCCACATCTCCTGTGTCTTCTGCACTGCAGGTGGATTCTTTACCCACTTTGCCACCTTGGAAGCCCCTGAAAGAGTCTAGTGGGGAATATAAAATATGTATTCAGATTACTATTATAAGAGCCAACAAGAAAAACCACAAACTGCCATATGGTCAAATTTCAATTCTCCGCCATTGTCAAAGGAAAGAGACC
>NW_011422593.1:0-602 GCF_000754665.1 Bison bison bison | reverse complement strand
GGGTCTATTTATTTTTTTGGTAATTGAGCTGTAGGAGTTGCTTGTATATTTTTGAGTTTAGTTTGTCAGTGCTTCATTTGCTATATTTTTTTTTCCCATTCTGAAGGCTGTGTTTTTCACCTGGCTTATAGTTCTTTTGTCGTACAGAAGCTTTTATGTTTAATTAGGTCCCATTTGTTTATTTTTGCTTTTATTTCCGATATTCTGGGGGGTGGGGTCATGGAGGATCCTGCTGTGATGTATGTCAGAGAGTATTTTGTCTATGTTCTCCTCTAAAGACAGATATATTTAAAGCTCAGAAGCCTTTGGAATATTAAGTGAGTCTGTTGTTGTTTTTTTTTTCCAAGCAGTTTGAGCTGTATTTAAATGTTGATGTTTTCTTCTTAAGAGTGTCCTGTATTTCTTTTTCACTTATTTATTTATTTTTTTTTTGATGAGTGACTACTGTCATGTTCAAGGGTAGGTGTCATATCAAGTCCAGCAATAGGACCTTGTGTATATCAGATGTCCATCAGTGATAGTTTTAAGGCTGCTGTTACAGAGAAAACTCCATGCTGCAAGGCTTTATTATTTGTTCCTTTTTAGGATGGCCTGTGATGTCT
>NW_011422592.1:0-521 GCF_000754665.1 Bison bison bison | reverse complement strand
TGCAAACTTGTAAAACCTAATCCATTCTGTTTCATGTTCCTGCCTACCATTTCCCCAACAACTCAAAGAGTCACCTTCAGTATTTCTTTATCTCTGAAGTTGGTTCCCAATGGATCACATCAACAGAAAATCTCGTAATCCTTTTCTTCCTACAGCTAATGGCTCACAAATCTCATCAGTTTCCTCAGAAATACCTTGAATTCCATGCTTTCCCCTCTTAATCCTCAGTGCTCCAGTTCTGGCTCTCAATAAGATATGGTCTTTCTGCCTTCAACCTTTGCCTCAAATCTATTTGTATAAACCTCTGAAAATTTTTGCTAAAATGCACATATATAAAATTTAAGATGTCCGAAATAGTAAACAACGTTCTTTGAGAAATTGTTATCCTAACAGATCATATTATCACACCACGGTCTAGAGAGCCTGTGGTGAAGCACAACACATCACCTTCTGTCCTCTGAAATGACACCACATTCTTCCTCTGGCATCTCTTACCAAGGAACTTGTCACTCCTTGGCAAC
>NW_011422591.1:0-737 GCF_000754665.1 Bison bison bison | reverse complement strand
CCCTCTCCGATCTCCACCCTGTGAATGAAGTCAACACGAAGGGGCAGTGACTCGCCCGTGCATCGTCCGGAAAAGACCCCCAGGTTCCAAATACCGCTCGACAAGTGGCCTCTCTCCCCGGGGACACCTCGAGAGACAAGCGGAGTTCCATGCCTCAACCCAAGACGAGGCCTGACTCTCCTGTCCCCAGTCTGCAGGGACCCTGCGATCGGAGTCTGAAATCAGAGGAACCCTGAGGTTCCTGCCTCAACTGGAGATGAGGCCCTCTTCCAATGCACCAAAACCCGTGGATTCCCGAGAGGCCCCCCCTCACCTCCAGTTTCCCTGACTTCTCAGAGCCACCATGAGAAGCCCCCTGAGGTCACCTGCACAAGTCGAGGGAAGCCAGGGTTTCCTGCCTCAACCCGAGAAAGACCTCGAGAGACCTTCTTCAACACGTCTCGAGGCCAGGTTCCCCTACCATGACTCGAGAGCAATGACGCGCTCCCCCTGCCACTCGCATGGAGACCCGACTTCCCTGGCGCCCCACGAGAGGCTCACTGACCTCGCCGTCGTACCTCGTGAGAAACCGCACCCTGGGGCCGCCGCTCGAGAACCACCCCGAGACTCCCCCGTCATCGCGGAGATGAGGGCCTTCGTCTCCTGCATGGCCTAGAGGCCAACCTCGCGACCTCTCTCCAAACGCCTCAGGGGCTTGACTCCCTTTAGCCACCCAGTGAGCTCCAAGCGATACCCGT
>NW_011422590.1:0-516 GCF_000754665.1 Bison bison bison | reverse complement strand
TGATCAGTGAGCTCCGGGCAGTACTTTGGTCCCAGGTTTGGAGCCCAGTGCCCGAACGCGGGAGAGAAGAGGCTGGCTGCCGGCGGGTGCTTGCAAGCCTGTTACTGGGAAGGACCGAGTGAGCTTCCACACCGGCAGAGCTCCAGCTCTGCGCCCAGGCGCGATAGCACAGAGCCCCGGCCGAGAGGCTGCTCTGGCCTGGGCGAGACTCCCCCAAGCCCTGCCCAGCTTCTAGCGTTCGCGCCCGGGAAGGAGCAGGCTGCGGGAGTGTGGGAGACGTGACTGGTGCCTGACTGGTGCCTCAGCTCAGCTCTCGCCTTCCCTTCGGACCTAGGAGCCAGGCGTCCTTGCAGAGGGCTTAGGGGCTGGGGGTGTGCACACTGCCAAAGCCTCCCGCAGGGAGAGCTCTTTCCGAGGGAAAGGAAGCGCCCCAGGCTGCATTCCCAAGCTGGTGCTTCCCCGCCCAGACTAAGCGCCGCACGGAGGGAATCAGGGTCCCGGTGCCCCTGGCTTGGG
>NW_011422589.1:0-769 GCF_000754665.1 Bison bison bison | reverse complement strand
GGGTGGAGTTCGAAGAGGTGTCCGGGCATCGGGTCTTATCAAGAGGGGACCGGGGAAATCGGGGGTCCTTCGGAATGTGGAACCACCCACGAGGCCACGTCTGGAATGTCGTCGTGAGACCAGCCTCATCCTGAGGTGCGACCGGAGGTCGGGAACCCCTTCTAGACAAAGCAGGGGAGTCGACCCTCCTGTCCAGATCAGGAGGGTAGAAGTGGCTCTGAGGAAGTGGTGCCGGAAAACCTCAGTGTTCCTCTCGAGGGAGACCGGGATGCCGGGGAACTTTGTGGGTCGCATCAAGGGTGCCAAGAACCGTTTCGACCTCCTATACCTAACGTGGGACTTCTCCTGAGACGCTGTAGCGGGAAAGGGCTTCATCTTGCGATGACGAGTGAACCACGTGGTTTTTCTCGAGTTGCGGCGGGATTCTCGAGTTACGACGGGGAATTCAGGATACCTCTTCTGTTGGGCCAGGGAAGTCCAATCTTCCATTCGAGTTGCGAAGGAAAGCTGGGGATTGCTCTCGAGTGACTGCAGGGCCAATAGACCTCATCTAGGCTTGTGTCCAGAAGCCTATGTTCCTCTCCAGGGGCGACAGGGATCTCGGGGTTGCATTCCAGACACACCCGGGGAACAGGCATTCATCTCGAGTGGAAGCAAAGAACCCCACTCTGCTCTCGAGTCGCGACGTGTATCTCTTGGAGCTCACTGGGTGGACTAAAGGGAGTCAAGCCTCCTGAGGCGTTTGGAGAGAAGTCGCGAGATTGGTCTC
>NW_011422588.1:0-590 GCF_000754665.1 Bison bison bison | reverse complement strand
GGCAACTCCCTCCAGTATTCTTGTCTGGAAAATTTCAATGGACAGAGGAGCCTAGTGGGTTACAGTGGGGGTCCAAAGAGTTGGACAAAACTGAGTGGCTGAGCACACAAACACTGTTAACCACACACAAGTTTTTAAGTATTTTGTGATTTAACCATATAATACTTGTTATATGTGGGAAGCATGACCAAGATATTTCATATCAACAGGCTATTTTTATTATTTCACATCAAAAATATTTCCTACCTATAAAAGTGTAATGGGCAAGGAAAAAAATAACTTGCATATGAATCACTTGGAATGTATCTACTTTAGGTATATATTTAAGGATCCCTTAAAAAAAAACAACATAGAAGTGTGGTGTATTTGTGTAAAAATGGTGAGTTTGGGAAGGAGGGATTTTAAAGAAAATAGGAACAAAAAAGACATTGTAAACAATATAGAATTTATGAATCAGCTAAAATTATCCTGTGTGTGATGAGAGTGATATTGTCTGAGCTAAAAATCTTTGTCCTCTCTGACATCAGAAACCATAGATCAATCATAAATTCCCTCCACCCCTCCACTCCACCCCCGACCCAGTAATCCAG
>NW_011422587.1:0-534 GCF_000754665.1 Bison bison bison | reverse complement strand
GGATGGGAGACAGGGATCAAGACCATCCTCATAGGAAAAGAAAATAGACAAAAAAGACAAAATGGATGTCTGGGGAGGCCTTAAAAATAGCTGTGAAAGAAGAGAAGTGAAAAGCAAAGGAGAAAAGGAAAGATATAAGCATCTGAAAGCAGAGTTCTAAAGAATAGCAAGAAGAGAAAAGAAAGCCTTCCTCAGTGATCAGTGCAAAGAAATAGAGGAAAACAACAGAAAGGGAAAGACTAGCGATCTCTTCAAGAAAATCAGAGATACCAAAGGAACATTTCATGCAAAGATGGGCTCGTTACAGGACAGAAATGGTATGGACCTAACAGAGGCAGAAGATATTAAGAAGAGGTGGCAAGAATACACAGAAGAACTGTACAAAAAAGATCTTCACGACCCAGATAATCATGATGGTGTGATCACTCACCTCGAGCCCAGACATCCTGGAATGTGAAGTCAAGTGGGCCTTAAGAAAGCATCACTACAAACAAGCTAGTGGAGGTATGGAATTCCAGTTGAGCTATTCCAAAT
>NW_011422586.1:0-565 GCF_000754665.1 Bison bison bison | reverse complement strand
TGTCCCTTTTTTCTTCCTTTTCCTTCTTTCCTTTATCTATTTACTTTTTATTTTTTTCCTGCTTGGTTGTTTTAGGGTTTTTGTAGGTTTTTTTTTTCCTATTTATTTTTAAACTTTTTTTTAATTTTGTGTTCATTTTGTTATTTTTTTGTTGCTTTTATTCTCTTTCTCTCTTTTATATACACTAGTTGACTCATACAGTCGTCTTTCGAATTCCGGGGCTCAAAATGCGGTATAACTCAAGGTATAAAAAAGGTTCCCCTCCTGGAGGAGGATGACTGTTGCTTTCCTTCTCGGTGTGTGACGTGTGTTTGTTTGCTCTCCCGTCCTGGACATTATGCTTGCCTTCCAGGACTATGGGGGTTTGACCGTCCACAGGTTTACCATAGCTGGAGTGTTGATTCCGTTGGTCCTTACTAGGAAAGAAGGGCCCTGACCCCGTTTACTTCCTTAGCCTATTGCACCCCTCCCACCTCCCGCTCCCCCCATCCCATCCTAGGAGCCTACCGCTTTGTGCTTTATGATCCAAGTGCTCACACCCTTGCTGTCCTCTTACCTCCTTCCC
>NW_011422585.1:0-627 GCF_000754665.1 Bison bison bison | reverse complement strand
TAAAATAATTACTAGTCTCTTATACACAAGCCAACATGGGCACCTGAAACTTCATTCCTAGAAACAGAGGAGGAAACAAGGAATGTATGGAAATGTGTACTCATTTGTAAGTTAAAAGTTAATTAAATTAGGGGAAAAAAAAGTGGAAGTGGTTTGTAATTTACCTAACACATTCTGAAAAAGACGTTCTTAGAGTTTCCCTGAATAGTTAGCAGCAACACATTTGCTAGAGAAAGGCTGTACCAGTTGGTTTGGGGACTCTAGAGAGCACTGAAGTCAAAGGCAAAGAAGTGTGACCGAATACGACAAAGGTTAAGTAAGCCTTGAAAGCTAAAATGAAGTGCAAGGAATGAATTATGAAGAGAGATTTGTTGTGGAATGTGAAATATGGTCCTATTCTGAAGGATGCATTCTCATTCCTTGCAGTTACAGTTTTCCAGGAGGCATTTCAAGGATATTAACCATGACCCAAACAGAACTCAGGTCTGTAAAAAGGAGAATTCAAGGAATAACTGTCCCACTGCCCTCTTTCAATTAGCTTAGAAGTACCGTTTTGGAAGTTACAAGTAAAGTTATTGTCAAATCTGATTATTTGTGAACTGTCTGCCTCAGAATAAAGATAAGTAG
>NW_011422584.1:0-526 GCF_000754665.1 Bison bison bison | reverse complement strand
CAGGGAAGAGATTTCCAGAATGAGGCAAGCCCCTTCAGTAAGGGTAAAATTAGCTTTGGACTGAAAGGAAGCAAGGTAAGACAGCTGATGAAATATCATTTATATAGAGCAAAGTTACACAGATAATGTGTGTCGTGGCTCTATATGGCCCAAACTGCAATGCAGCTCAACCAGTGTGCATGGGGTCTGGAAGCTGGACACAGGATTTAGAGTGCCATCCTGGGAGAGGACTGTTGTTGGTTATGTGGAGATGGCCTGAAGGAGAAAGGGTGACAGAGAATGAGATGGCTGGATTGCATCACCAATGCAATGGACACGAACTTGGGCAAACTTCAGGAAATGGTGAGGGACAGGGAGGTCTGGCACACTGTGGTCCATGGGGTTGCAGATACAACTGGGCAAATGAACAACAACAATTTCTTGAGATAAAGCTGTTCCAGGGGGAGTAGAAGAGGAAAACATTTGTGAGAACAATGGAAGCGCCAAGTTCTCCCCTAGAGACGGAGGAAGTGGGAAGAGTCTGGCC
>NW_011422583.1:0-773 GCF_000754665.1 Bison bison bison | reverse complement strand
GCGTCATTGCTCTCGAGTCATGGTAGGGGAACCTGGCCTCGAGACGTGTTGAAGAAGGTCTCTCGAGGTCTTTCTCGGGTTGAGGCAGGAAACCCTGGCTTCCCTCCACTTGTGCAGGTGACCTCAGGGGGCTTCTCATGGTGGCTCTGAGAAGTCAGGGAAACTGGAGGTGGGGGGGGCCTCTCGGGACTCCACGGGGTTTGGTGCATTGGAAGAGGGCCTCATCTCCAGTTGAGGCAGGAACCTCAGGGTTCCTGTGATTTCAGACTCCGATCGCAGGGTCCCTGCAGACTGGGGACAGGAGAGTCAGGCCTCGTCTTGGGTTGAGGCATGGAACTCCGCTTGCCTCTCGAGGGTCCCCGGGGAGAGAGGCCACTTGTCGAGCGGTATTTGGAACCTGGGGGTCTTTTCCGGACGATGCCCGGGCGAGTCACTGCCCCTTCGTGTTGACTTCATTCACAGGGTGGAGTTCGGAGAGGTGTCCGGGCATCGGGTTCTTACCAAGAGGGGACCGGGAAATCGGGGTGCTTCGCAATGTGGAAGCACCCACGAGGCCACGTCTGGAATGTCGTCGTGAGACCGGCCTCATCCTGAGGTGCGACCGGAAGGTCGGGAACCCCTTCCAGACAAAGCAGGGGAGTCGACCCTCCTGTGGAGATCAGGAGGGTAGAAGGGGCTCAGAGGAAGTGGTGCCGGAAAACCTCGGTGTTCCTCTCCAGGGAGACCGGGATGCCGGGGAACTTTGTGGGGGCGCATCAAGGGTGCCAAGTACC
>NW_011422582.1:0-569 GCF_000754665.1 Bison bison bison | reverse complement strand
TCCTGTTGCCTAGTAACAGGATGCAGTAGTAATGAGGCACAGCAATGGCTACCTGCCGTAAGGGGCTGTGCTCTGTGACATAAGGACACTTTGGGTCCAGGGTGCTGGAATCTTTGTGATTGACTCATTTCCAACCTCAGATTTTGATTTCACTATAATTATTTAACTTTTGCATATCATACTTTTCATTATATTCCCAGGCACACCTGTCACCAGTGCTGTCATCTCTATGCCCCTCAACAGCTGCCACTTGATCACATGCTCAGCATATCGTGTAAGTAGTTCAAAGCCAACCAGAATGTGAAGTCCAGCCCACCCTGAAAACTACTTTGACAAACCTTAAATTCACAGGGATTCTTATTCTATTTACAGTGTAACAGAGCAGGATGAGCACAGCCCTTAACAGGTAGCCAATGGTGTGCTTCATTTCAACCCACCCTGCCCCTAGGCAACAGGTGTTGCTCAAACATTGCTTGGTGCCTCAGAGGGCCACATTCTCAAGCAGCCAACTGTCAATGAGTGACCCTTAGTTGTCCTGCTTAGCTGATGGTCAGCACCACAGTGGGCCC
>NW_011422581.1:0-652 GCF_000754665.1 Bison bison bison | reverse complement strand
TCCCCGCTTAGGCAGAGAGCTCAATATCTGCCGATCAGGGGTGCACTTCTTACTTTCATAACTGCTGCTCAGAGGCTGTTGAGATCGGGATGCTGTTTATGACTAGACTAAGCCAATTCAAAGTCAACTTTTGTTTTGCTTTAAAAATCTTTGAATGCCGATGCCTTATTGTGGAAGCTGTGACAGGGTTTGTTTCCTTGGGCTCAAAAATTACTGCAGACGGTGACTGCAGCCATGAGATTAAAAAATGCTTGCTCCTTGGAAAGCTATGACAAACATAGACAGCATATTGAAAAGTAAGAGACATCACTTTGCCGACAAACCATATACTCAAATCATATATGACAAACCATATGCTCAAAACTATGGTTTTCCGGTAGTAATGTATGGGTGTGAGAGTTGGACCATAAAGAAGGCTGAGCACTGAAGAATTGATGCTTTCGAATTGTGTTGCTGGAGAAGACTCTGCTTTGACAGAAAATAAACTTTTTAAATGTATTACGATGGAGAATTGCAAACATGCACAAAAGTGGATGGAGTTGTATAATAAATACCCATGACCCGTCCCGTCAATTAGTCTCAGCAATTTCTCATACAGAGCCAATCTCAAATAGATCATTCTTTTGTCTTCTCTCCATTTTTTTTAATACAG
>NW_011422580.1:0-659 GCF_000754665.1 Bison bison bison | reverse complement strand
GCATGGGCGAGTCACTACCCCTTCGTGTTGACTTCATTCACAGGGTGGAGTTCTAAGAGGTGTCCGGGCATCGGGTTCTTATCAAGAGGGGACCGGGAAATCGGGGTCCTTCGGAATGTGGAACCACCCACGAGGCCACGTCTGGAATGTCGTCGTGAGACCGGCCTCATCCTGAGGTGCGACCGGAAGGTCGGGAACCCCTTCCAGACAAAGCAGGGGAGTCGACCCTCCTGTCCAGATCAGGAGGGTACAAGAGGCTCAGAGGAAGTGGTGCCGGAAAACTTCGGTGTTCCTCTCGAGGGAGACCGAGATGTCGGGGCACTTTTGTGGGTCGCATCAAGGGTAACAAGTACCGTTTCGAACTCCAATTCCTAAAGTGGGACTTCTCCTGAGACGCTGTAGCGGCACAGTGCTACATCTTGCGGTGACGGGGGAACCACGTGGTTTTTTCTCGAGGTGTAGCAGGATTCTCGAATTACGACGGGGAATTCAGGATGCCTCTTGTGTTGGCCCAGGGAAGTCCAATCTTCCATTCGAGTTGCGAAGGAAAGCTGGAGATTGCTCTCGAGTGACTGCAGGACCAATAGACCTCATCTAGGCTTCTGTCCAGAAGCCAATGTTCCTCTCCTGGGGCGACAGGGATCTCAGGGTTGCATTCC
>NW_011422579.1:0-504 GCF_000754665.1 Bison bison bison | reverse complement strand
ATTTCACTCTACACCATCCTTAAGGGTGCCAGTCTCTTAGTTCTAGAGAAGAAAAACAAGAATGGTCTTAATTTACTTGTATTGATCACATACTATGTACACTAAACATTTTACTGAAATCTACTAGATACAATATTCTAGGAAGTGTAGGAAACAGTTTAAGGAAGTTAAAATAGATTTCTTGGTTTATTTCTCTATATTCTGTTCTGTCCCAAATTTCTTTAGTTGTAGTTTCTTCTTCAGCTGTATTCACAGGAAAGTCTAGAACCCTTCATTCATTCATTCCACAGATATTAGGTACTAACTCTGGACCTGGTAGAGTGCTAGATAAATAAGACAATGATAATCCTTAAATTCAGAAAAATTTCAATTTAATGGGATAGACACAACTGCCTCTTTTAAAATTCTATACAATTTTGATTCAGGGTTCCCCCACATCTCCCGTTCAGCTGCCTTCAAATCACTCTCAGACACCAGACTTCATCCGGCCTGGTCTATCATGTC
>NW_011422578.1:0-585 GCF_000754665.1 Bison bison bison | reverse complement strand
CGGGGAACCAGCCCATGATCAGTGAGCTCCGGGCAGGTACTTTGGGTCCCAGGTTTGGAGCCCAATGCCCGGAACGCGGGAGAGAAGAGGCTGGCTGCCGCGGGTGCTTGCAAGCCTGTTACTGGGAAGGACCGAGTGAGCTTCCACACCGGCGGAGCTCCAGCTCTGCGCCCAGGCGCGATAGCACAGAGCCCCGGCCGAGAGGCTGCTCTGGCCTGGGCGAGCCTCCCCAAGCCCTGCCCAGCTTCTAGCGTTCGCGCCCGGGAAGGAGCAGGCTGCGGGAGTGTGGGAGACGTGACTGGTGCCTGACTGGTGCCTCAGCTCAGCTCTCGCCTTCCCTTCGGACCTAGGAGCCAGGCGTCCTTGCAGAGGGCTTAGGGGCTGGGGGTGTGCACACTGCCAAAGCCTCCCGCAGGGAGAGCTCTTTCCGAGGGAAAGGAAGCGCCCCAGGCTGCATTCCCAAGCTGGTGCTTCCCCGCCCAGACTAAGCGCCGCACGGAGGGAATCAGGGTCCCGGTGCCCCTGGCTTGGGGAGGCAGCTCCACAGCCAGAGTGTTGCTCCGTTTGTGCCCAGAAAGCGCCTGC
>NW_011422577.1:0-521 GCF_000754665.1 Bison bison bison | reverse complement strand
TCCGCTGCAAGTCCAAGGGCCAGAACCCTGAACTCTGGCCGGCTGGCCCAGCCCTGCTTCTGGCACTTTGGAGGCCAGCGGGCCCTTGACCACCTGCTGGGATGGGAAAGGGAAGGGTCCACGAATTGCACCCTAGAAACTTAGTAGGGTGCATGGGTTTCAAAACCCGGTGGCCGCCCAGGCAGAAAACAAGGGAGGAGGGCACCCTGCTGCCCTTTCATGGCAGCATCTGTGGCTGTCCTGCTCAGGGGGCCTTTCCATGGGGACCGTGTGCAGTACAAGTTTGGTGTTTTGGAACCGAATAATTAGAACGTGTAAAAATTTTAAATGATGTGGTGGTTTGATTCAAACAAAACAAAACAAAACAAAACACCAAAGCTCCAAGTTTTTTTGCAAATTTAGGTCTTAATATTGAAGGCCTGTTTTCCTTCCACTGTGGCATTCTACGAAGAAATGTGTCGGGTTTGTTTTTTTTTTTTTTTTAATTGTTTTTTTGTTTTTTACTTTTTTTTAGAAAAGTA
>NW_011422576.1:0-596 GCF_000754665.1 Bison bison bison | reverse complement strand
TCGCTGGCTCTAGAACTAGTCTATGTGAGTTTAAATCACCCCTCACTAGCTATGAAAAGTGGGGTTGTTGTTTAAACCACTTGTGTTTCACTCTGCTCATTCATAACATTGGAATAATATTAATGCTTTCTTCATTGAAAAGAGTAAATCATTCTATCTATCTGTCTATCTAGTGTCTGATCTCCAGAATGAGCACTAAATAGTAATTAGTGTCACTGGAACGCAAGGTTTATAAAAATAAACACTTTTGTTTTCCTAGCTGTTCTGTTTCCAGCATCTGGAATAGGATTTGGAATATAACATCAATCAATGACATTTCTGGTGGGAACATTTCCATAGCCCATGGAAAAGCTTCATTATATCAGATGGGAAACTCAGTATAAGAATATCTGCCTAATTGGAGCATCAGCCATTACTTGGTGCAGTCCTCTCATAGTTATAGAACAATAACTATTAATAATATATTAATATTAATAATAATCTCAGTACTCTTGACTGGAAAATCCCATGGACAGAAGGGCCTGGTGGGCTGCAGTCCATGGGGTCGCTAGGAGTCGGACACGACTGAGCGACTTCACTTTCACTTTTCACTTTCA
>NW_011422575.1:0-635 GCF_000754665.1 Bison bison bison | reverse complement strand
TCAAGGAGTAAGATTCCTCTAAGCTGCTGTAGGAATATAGGCATCTGTGTGCCGATCAAGTGCTCTGGAAACATGAGACAGATTGGCACCTGTCTTGGAGCCCTAGTAAAATGCTGCAGGAGGTGGTAAAAGAAGGCAAAGACCTGGCCAAGACCGATGCGGAAACTGCACCCTTCGACAGAGCATCTAAAATTTAAACCAGAATAAATTTTATTCAAAGTTAAAGAATCTTGCCCACTGGTCATTGATGTTGTTGTGTGGTGTCTGATCCCAAGCAAATTCCGAAGTCCCTGAGGATGCTCTCTGAGCTACCCACGTGAACCACTGGGAAATCATGGTAGGGTGCTCTGTGCTCCCAGGGGTGTAGACCCTGTTCCTTTGGGGCCTGACCTTCCCCAGCCCCTCTGTCTGCTGTCCTTCCTGCTTCCCAGCCAAGGGCACCCTGTCATGCCCCGTGTCTCCCCTCAAACGTGCACCCCAGGGGTCCAGAATCACCAGCACACCAGTCCCATAGGAAAGCCCCCGCCCCTGCTCCAGGAGGAAACCCCTCTCCCCTGTCCCCTGCAGCCCTCACTTCCATTTGTTTTGTGCTTCTTACTCCTGCCTTGTGTGCACATGGATACACTTCTGATTCC
>NW_011422574.1:0-649 GCF_000754665.1 Bison bison bison | reverse complement strand
ATAAACATTCATTCTCTGAGCATTGATTATAAACTAATAAGGTAGAAGGACTCTTGAACTAAAGGAAAATAGATAGTGATAGTTTTATAGTAGATAAACCTGAGATAAGTATAAGTGAATTAATATTTTTCATAAAATATTAGTCCCAAAGCTAATACTTTGAAAATACTACCATTTTCTTATGGTTAGAGTATAACCAAATCCAGGACTAAATAACTTTCCATTTGGGGCCAAATGGAACAAATAAAGTTCATAGAATAAAATAAAAAGTTCACAGGTTTCTAGAATAAAAAATAAAGTCTGCAGAAGACAAATTGTGATAGTAAAGTCAATTTTGCTGCACCAGCAAATTTTTAATAGTTGGCTCCATTTATTAATCAGTGCTTTTTTTTTTTCTGATTTGAGTTCAGGTATGGGGTTAGGTTGGTTGTGGGTAAATTCCAATGTCCACTCTTGCATAACAGTATGACACTGTAATGCAATATGAGATGGTTTTTGTAGCAGCTAGCCAGCAGGACATCTAAAATTAAACCATCTATGGCCTGCCTTGGCTTCCCTGATAGCTCAGTTGGTAAAGATCTACCTGCAGTGCAGGAGACCTGGGTTCAATTCCTGGGTTAGGAAGATTCGCTGGAGAAGGGAAAGGCTA
>NW_011422573.1:0-618 GCF_000754665.1 Bison bison bison | reverse complement strand
AATAGAGCAAATGAGGCACATTTCCAGAGGCTTTTTCTAAGCATTGACTAAGTATTTACCTGTTGATGTTTCCTTCCTGACATGTGGTTTGCGCCCGTTTTTGTTGTTGTTGTTGTTTGTTTGTTTGTTTGTTTGTTGGCATGCCATACCTGGCCATTTTCTAAGGGTCAATTCAGCTCGGTCGCTCAGTCATGTCCAACTCTTTGTGACCCCATGAATAGCAGTACACCAGGCCTCCCTGTCCATCACCAACTCCCGGAGTTTACTCGGACAGGTTCATCGAGTCAGTAACGCCATCCAGCAATCTCATCCTCTGTCGTCCCCTTTTCCTCCTGCCCCCAATCCCTCCCAGCATCAGGGTCTTTTCCAATGAGTCAACTCTGGATGAGGTGGCCAAAGTACTGGAGTTTCAGCTTCAGCATCATTCCTTCCAAAGAATTCCCAGGACTCGTCTCCTACAGAATGCACTTGTTGGATCTATTTCCAAGGGACTCTCAAGAGTCTTCTCCAACACCACAGATCAAAAGCATCAATTCTTCAGTGGTCAGCCTTCTTCACAGTCCCACTCTCACATCCATACAGGACCACAGGAAAAACCATAGCCTTGACTAGATGGAC
>NW_011422572.1:0-571 GCF_000754665.1 Bison bison bison | reverse complement strand
CTAAAGAGAATCAACACTGACTACTAATTGGAAGGACTGATGTTGAAGTTGCAATACTTTGGCCACCTGATGCAAAGAGCCAAATCATTAGAAAAGACACTAATGCTGGGTAAGATTGTAAGCAGGTGGGGATGGGTGTGACAGAGAATAAAAATAGTTGAATGTTGGCATAACTGTCTCAATGGGCATGAATTTGAGCAAATTCCAGGAGATAGTGAAGGACAGGGAAGCCTGGTGTGCTGTAGTTCATGGGGTTGCAAAGAGCTGGACATGGCTGTGTGACCGAAAAACATCAATCATGGGTAAATAAGGAAGCACCTGAAGTGTGTCACAGCACTTAAACACTGGATGTTGATAAACGACTGTATGTATTTGAAATAGGATAGATGAGGAAGCCTTGTGAATTAATCAGCACTGAAAGAATGGATGTGTGTATTAACCCAGAGTAGATAAGGAATCACTGGTGTATGTCACAGCACTGATAGACTGAATGGTGAAAAACACTTGTTGAGTTTGACCTCTGGGAGTCAAACAAACACCTAATATATGCCACAAGTTACAGCCCTGAAAC
>NW_011422571.1:0-678 GCF_000754665.1 Bison bison bison | reverse complement strand
GCGACTTCACTTTCACTTTTCACTTTCATGAATTGGAGAAGGAAATGGCAACCCACTCCAGTGTTCTTGCCTGGAGAATCCCAGGGACAGGGGAGCCTGGTGGGCTGCCGTCTCTGGGGTCGCACAGAGTCGGACTTAGCAGCTCAGGTACTGAAAATTAAAACTGAGACATTTAACAATATTTGTTTATTAATTCATTTGGAATAAAAAGGATAAACATTCTTGTAACATAGGCAGAATGTGAGCATGTTTCTGGAATAGATAAGCAGTCAGTCAGCCCCACCCCTTCCCAGCATTTGGTGGGGGTCAGTGTTCAGGATTTGATTCATGGAGGTCATTTTTAAAATGCAAGTTTCTGTGTGACGTGTTGAAGTTTTTTCGGCTGTTTATGTTAAATGTGCATGTGACCCAAAGATCATTTTCCAAGGAGACTCTACCCTGGGGAAGAGGCTGAGGAGGTTAATACAGAGGGGAGAAAGGCCTAGAAAGGGAGACAGGGACAACCAGCACCCTCTGCTGGCCTTTCGCTGGGGCTGACCTGATCTGCTGAAAGCTGTTTCTGATCCTTGAGGTTTCTGCCCTTCCTCTCTCCCATTTGGCATGAGTGCTAACTCCAACAGGACCCTGAGCCTCATTTCCAGCTCTATTCTTGCCTTTTCCCAAATTTCCTCCAATTCA
>NW_011422570.1:0-510 GCF_000754665.1 Bison bison bison | reverse complement strand
GGCTGTACTCATGAGGCCTCAGTTCCTCCTTCTGTGGGCCTCTCCAACGGGCTGCTCGTGTGGAGGCTGCTGTTCTTTTCCCAGAATGAGTGATTCAGGAAAGAACTTGCACCCACGATAAAGTGCAGTCTTTTTTCAGACGTTAAACATCTTCATTTCTGTATTTGCTTAGTCTCACAGGTCAACCCTGTGATAGTTTGAGAGAGAACTACATAGGGGTGGGAATATCAGAAGATGTGATTCACAGGGTCATCTTGACGGCTGGCGACCATACCCATTAATCCACCATGACAGCCTTTCTGCATATGATCTCAGTCTTGTTACTGTGAGCAAATTATTTGGCTTGTGTTCACTTCTTGTGTGCTGCTGCTTGTGCTGCTAAGTCACTTCAGTCATGTCTGACTCTGTGCAGTCCTATAGACAGCAGCCCACCAGGGTCCCCCAGCCCTGGGATTCTCCAGGCAAGAACACTGGAGTGGGTTGGCATTTCCTTCTCCAATTCCTGAGAGT
>NW_011422569.1:0-690 GCF_000754665.1 Bison bison bison | reverse complement strand
CATTTGAATGCAGAGTTCCAAAGAATAGCAAGGAGAGATAAGAAAGCCTTCCTCAGTGATCAATGCAAAGAAATAGAGGAAAACAATAGAATAGGAAAGACTAGAGATCTCTTCAAGAAAATTAGAAATACCAAGGGATCATTTCATGCAAAGATGGGCTCAATAAAGGAGAGAAACAGTATGGACATAACAGAAGCAGAAGATATTAAGAAGAGGTGGCAAGAATACACAGAAGGACTATACAAAAAAGATCTTCAAGACCCAGATAATCACGATAGTGTGATCACTGACCTAGAGCCAGACATCCTAGAATGTGAAGTCAAGTGGGCCTTAGAAAGCATCACTATGAAGAAAACTAGTGGAAGTTATGGAATTCCAGTTGAGCTATTTCAAATCCTGAAAGATGATGCTGTGAAAGGGCTGCACTCAGTATGCCAACAAATATGGAAAACTCAGCAGTGGCCATTTCATTCCAATCCCTAAGAAAGGCAATGGCAAAGAATGCTCAAACTACCACACAATTGCACTCATCTCACACACTAGTAAAGTTATGCTCAAAATTCTCCAAGCCAGGCTTCAGCAATACATGAACCGTGAATATCCAGATGGTCAATCTGGTTACAAAAAAGGCAGAGGAACCAGAGATCAAATTGCCAACATCTACTGGATCATCCAAAAAGCAAGGGTTTT
>NW_011422568.1:0-669 GCF_000754665.1 Bison bison bison | reverse complement strand
CCCCGACTCCCGCTGCAGACCTGGGTTGCCTCCGCGCGGCCCGCGAGCCCCTCCGCATTCGCATTCGGCTTCCAGGACACCCGACGACCGGCAGTCCCGTCTCCACCTGGGGCTCCTTTGGCTTGCCTCAGGCAATCCCGGGGCTTGCACCGACTCCAGCCAGAGCCCCGGCCCCGCCCCACCCCTGCCTCGAGGCGATCGCGCATGCGCATGTGCGCGCGCACGCACAGATAGATGTGCCCAAACGGGGCATCTATCTTGTTCACTTATACCGTGGGTGGATCTATGCCTGGGAGTCGGACTGCTGGACCATAGGCTACTTCCACTTTTAGTCCTTCGGGAACCTCCATATTCTTTCCATACCGGCTCCACCCACGCCCATTCCTACTCACCGTGGAGGAGAGTTCCCTTTGCTCCACATCTTCTCCAGCATCGGTTATTGACAGACATCGCAGTGAGGCCCAGTCGGACTCATGTGAAGTGGTCCCTCCTTGGAGTTTGGAGTTGAGCCTCTCCAATCATTAGTGACGTGGAGCAAGATGACCTTTTGGAAATGCAGATGCAATGCTGTCACCTCCCTGCTCCAACGGCTCTCGTATTTTCCCAGCATATTGAAGATACGACCACTTCCCTTCAGGCTTGCTCCTCACGTTCTTCTCTGATGTCTTT
>NW_011422567.1:0-767 GCF_000754665.1 Bison bison bison | reverse complement strand
CTGATGGAAATATAAAAAACAAGTAGAGACCAACAATGAGGTAACTGTGAGGGTAAATACTAACTTTACAAAACAATGATGTTAACGCCAAATATACATCTAACAGTTTAAAGTGTAACAGTGACAAGGAGGAAACAGTCGTGTCAGGGAGGCAGTAAAAGTACTAAGTTAGACTTGAATGTAAAACACACGCTGTGTCTCTGAATGTGCACCCAACAACCTGACAGAGGAGCACAGAACTAGAGAAACACTTCAAACTTCTAAAAGAAGGCAAGAGCAAAGAACACAGACTAGGTGGGACAAACAGAAAACACACAGCAACATGGTGTCTACACACTGAATATCAACATTATAAACAGAGCAAACACTCTCATTAAAAAGATAAAGTGTCAAACTGATTCCAATGAAAACTGTACACTATTCACAGAGCTACATGTTAAGATGGAATATCTTTTAGACAGGTGAACCTAAAAAATACCCAGGCCAACAAGGACAGAAAACCGATGTGGCAATATCACTGTCAGATAGTCTCTAAAAAAGAAGCATTTCTAGCAATAAAAAGGAGCATCTCATACTGATACAAGTTCAATCTAGCAAGAAGATGAGGATTCTAAACTTGAATGTACCTAATGACATAACTTCAAAATATCAATACATAAAAACCAACAGAAATAGAAAAGGAGTAACAGCCAAGTTCATAATCCCAGTGGGAGACGTTAAAGACACATCTCTCGTGGAACTGGGCCCTGGTATGTAGTCACCTGCAG
>NW_011422566.1:0-708 GCF_000754665.1 Bison bison bison | reverse complement strand
CTAAACAGTGACTACTCAGCAAAGCACACCAGACAGTGTTCATACCTCATTAAGCCATGTTCAGAATGGAGAATCTTATCCAACACATTTTCTAAAGGACAATGTCCATTGCAAACCTATAAGCCCTTTAGGGTAAAATGGACTGACAAAAATTGACTTTCCAAGTGTAGCAAGTCAAAACAAGATTGTTGATCCCACAGAAGGCAATCTGATTGTGTTACTCTGTGACTTCTACTATGGACAGCATATAGGAGATGGGCAGCCAGAACTGAAAACTACACACAGCCTTTAAATGCCTCAGCTGCTTGAAAGTTCTAAAAAATAGTCAAGTTTATGAATCACATGAAGCACCATTTGGAGCTTGAGAGGCAGAGAGGTGACAGCTGGAAATACCACACCACCTGCCAGCACTGCAACTGCCAGTTTCCTACTCCGTTCCAGCTGCAGTGTCACATTGAAAGTGTCCATACTTCCCAGGAGCCCTCTGCAGTCTGTAAAATCTGTGAATTGTCCTTTGAGACAGATCAGGTTCTCTAACAGCACATGAAAGATAATCATAAGCCTGGTGAAATGCCCTATGTATGCCAGGTTTGCAGTTACAGATCATCATTCTTTGCAGATGTGGATGCACATTTCAGAACTTACCATGGTAACATTAAGAGTTTACTTTGCCCCTTTTGTCTCCAAATGTTTAAAACTGCAACACCA
>NW_011422565.1:0-722 GCF_000754665.1 Bison bison bison | reverse complement strand
GCACGGGAAAGTAGACGTATGATGTTGCATGAACCTCTCCAAGGGAAAAGACTGAACACCTGAAACGAACACGACTTTGGAAACCCACCCTGGGCTTCATTTCTGCCGTGAGGGTGCTGTCGTGTGCATATCTGAGGGGATGGATATGTCTCCCGGCCATCTTCATTCCAGCTTGTGCTTCATCCAGCCCAGCGCTCCTCATGATGTGTACTCAGCGTGTACGTTCAATAAGCAGGGTGACGATAGACAGCCTTGATGGACTCCTTTCCCTGATTTGGAACCAGCCTGTTGGGTTCTATGTCTAGTTTTCTACTGTTGCTTCCTGACCTGCAGAAATACAGAGTCCTCTTTTTTTTTTTAATTCCCTAACCTGAGTGAAAAGCGAGAGAGACAGAGAGAAGACAGATGGAGGGACGGGCGGGCGGACAGGCAGGCAGGCAGGCAGGAAAAAGAAAGAAAGAAAGAAAGAAAACATAATGAAAGGACCTACCGTTCCACCTGTTGCTTTCCAGATACAAAGGGAAAAACAAAGGACCGAAAAGGACACGAGGTTTAAAATGGGAATTTGGAAAGATGGACATCCCCTTGGTCGCTTCATACAGCACCCCTCTCAGCAGAAGGGAATCGTCTCTCTTTTTCTCTCGACCTGGTCCTTCCAGACTTCAGAAACTCTCCGTGGAGGATTCTTATCTCCTTGGCCAGAGTGATTGCCACACGTTCCT
>NW_011422564.1:0-628 GCF_000754665.1 Bison bison bison | reverse complement strand
CAGGAAACTAAGATCCTGCAGGAAGTCTCATGGTGTGTCCATAAATAAATAAAACTGTTAATATCATGCTTACAAATGCATCCAGAAGAATGTAAAGAGCATAGAGTTCAAAAATATATATATTTTTATTCATTTATTTGGCTGCCTCGAGTCTTAGTCATGGCATGCAGGATCCTTTGTCCTTTCTACTGCCCTCTGGCATGTGGGATCTTAACCACCATGTATTAAACGCACATTCCCTACATTGGAAGGCAGATTCTCAACCCATGGACCACGAGGGAAGTCCCTAGCCTTGGGTTTGATACTCACCAACATTGCAGAAGGCCATGGCAAGGCAATCCAGCATTTTTGCCTGGAGAAGTCCATGGATAGAGGAGCCTGGCTGGCTACAGTCTATGGGGTCGCAAGAAGTCAGACACAACTGAGCAACTAGGCACAGCACTCACCATCAACCGTCTTAAAAGAGTCTAAAACGAGCTCTTTCTAATGGTCAGTTCTGTATTTTTTCCCTGCTTCATTGAGATGTAATGGACACATATTGTGTAAATTTAAGGTGAACACATGTTGATTTGATAAGAACAGTGTTTTTGATGTTATATCTGGTTACAACACTTGAGATCACGTTCAT
>NW_011422563.1:0-599 GCF_000754665.1 Bison bison bison | reverse complement strand
CTACCAACTGTCAGTTATGTGCCCTTGCGAAAGTTGATCAGCCTTTTCTAAGCCTCAGTTTCTTCATCAGTAAAATAGAGATATTATTTTATGCCACGCTTGGCACACTGTGAGAGCTTAATGATCGCTATTATTGGAAGTCAATTCACTTATATCTATTGAATCTTAATAAATTATTCATTCTAAGTGTCTCTCATTTTAAAGAAACAGGTCAGGCATAAAACTGCCACCATGTACATTTTTGTATCTTCAACAGGACAGTGAAAAGTCTTTAACCAACAGCATAAATCTCTCATCGTGGATTTTTTGAATAGTGATTACAGGTAGTTGAGTAATTAAAAGTATGTTAGTAACTCTAAACTCACAGTGTAGAGATTTCTGACTGCCCCATACCTTCTGGCTTCAGTGACTATCTCCTTTGAGAAAAGATGATATCTCAGCAGAGCTGAATGATGTAAAGAGGCAGGCTATAAAAGATGTGGGGAGAAATATTCTAGGCAGGAGGACGTGAGGACAAAGGCCTTGATGTATAAATATGCTTGGCCATTTTGGACCGGCAAGAAACCAGCAAGTACAGTAAGAGAGGAAATCAGAGGAGA
>NW_011422562.1:0-555 GCF_000754665.1 Bison bison bison | reverse complement strand
TAAGAACCCGATGCCCGGATACCTCTTCGAACTCCACCCTGTGAATGAAGTCAACACGAAGGGTAGTGACTCGCCCGTGCATCGTCGGGAAAAACCCCCAGGTTCCAAATACCCCTCGACAAGTGGCCTGTCTCCCCGGGAACACCTCGAGAGGCAAGCGGAATTCCAGGCCTCAACCCAAGACGAGGGCTGACTCTCCTGTCCCAAGTCTGCAGGGACCCTGGAATCGGAGTCTGAAATCAGAGTAAGCCTGAGGTTCCTGCCTCAACTGGAGATGAGGTCCTCTTCGAATGCACCAAACCCAGTGGAGTGCCGAGAGGCCCCTCCCAACTCCAGTTTCCCTGACTTCTCAGAGCCACCATGTGAAGCCCCCTGAGGTCACCTGCACAAGTCGAGTGACCCCAGGGTGTCCTGCCTCAACCCGAGAAAAACCTCGAGAGACCTTCTTCAACACGTCTCCAGGCCAGATTCCCCTAGTGCCGTGAGCCGGCATATTGCATATTGAGTGCATATTGCATATTGCATATTGAGTGCAGCACTTTCCACAGCATCATC
>NW_011422561.1:0-530 GCF_000754665.1 Bison bison bison | reverse complement strand
GGTTTTTGTAATTTCTCACTGAAGGCTTCTCTGAAGAATTATTGGGAGGCCCACCCAGTCTTACTTTAGATTCTCCATAGTTGGACTACAGATAAAAAGAAAAATTAAGAACGTAAACATCCTTTTTTTTTTCTTAGAAGAAAATGGTTCACAATTTTGTTTGACCAGTTCAATGTTAAACAATTGTGTGAATATTTTTCTTGAAACATCCACTCTCTTCTACTGCTATTTCCATAGCTCACTCTACTGTTATTTTTGCTGAAATTATCAATGGAATTTAGACATCAAAGCATGTTCACTTCATTTCTCCATTCTGGCTCCACAGGCTCCAAAGTTGTGAGCCACAAAAATGATCCCTCACCATACATCATTTCTGTATAAGGTAAAGCAGGATTTTTTTCTCTTGTAGAATCTATAGTGTCTAAAATAAACTATGTTAGGGATTTAATTCCTGATTAATACATCCTTTATTCCCCAATTTTACCCGTAATTTTCAATCCAACTGAATTCTAGTCGTCTCGAAATAAAGT